>NC_057944.1:38271140-38273640 GCF_018555375.3 Anguilla rostrata | reverse complement strand
GTCTGTCTGCGTGTGTGTGTGCCTGTGTGTGTCTGTGTGTGTGTAGTGTGTGTGTGTGTGTCTGTAGGGTGTGTGCGTGTGCGTGTCTGTGTGTGTGTACACGCACACGCACACATACACAGACAGACAGACAGACATCAGACACACACAGGAAACAGGAATTAGTGTTGAAAGGAGAAGTCCACATCCATATGTGCCAGCTGATGAAAAGAGTGCAGTCACCCCTCCTCCCCCCCCTTCACAAACGCAGAGCTGCTCCTCCGTTTCCCAGCATGCCCCAGTGACAGTGACAGACTGACTGCGGAGGAAACAGAGAGTACAGACAGGGTCTCTGCGGCTGGCTGGAGGATCTTATGGGATGTTTCTCACTCAGTCGGAGGGAGCAGGCTACGGCTCTCAGATGCTCCTCCTCTGTGTGGGGGCGTGGCTGCGAGCAGCTTCCCCGCCCGCTCCCGTCCCCAGCCGCCGCCCGACGGGGGGGTTCAGACGCTCCTGCGCTTTGTCAGACTCGCGTGATTCTCACGCGCGACGTGATTGGGCTCCAGTTAATCTGTGCAGCGCCTGTCTGCTAGCCTCCGCGCGGCTCCCGCGTCTTCAGACCAGCGCGTCACCATCGAAGTCCTCGACAGGTCGCTAACGTGGACTTCCAACCGCCACCCGCGCCCCCCCTGGCCCCCCCCCGGCCCCCCCTCACCCCACCGCCCCTCTCCTCCCTCCCTCTCTCTCTCTCTCTCTCCTCTCCCTACCTCCTACCTCTCCCTACTACTCTCCTCTCTCTCTCTCTCAGTAAATGAGCCGTCCGTCTCGTTCTCCTCCACGTTTGGGCGATCTAGCCTCTCCCTGCCTCGAGACTGGGATTGAGAACGGGCCGTGGAGGTAAAGAGGAGATCGCTTCCAGCGTTATATCTGAAATTAATAACACATCATTTAGGGGCTTAAACAGGAACATGTGTTTGGCCAAGCTCAGCCGATTCGATGTCACACTCTTCGAGAGCAGGGCGAGTACCCAGAATTCCCTTCTTTCTCCCTCACCCACAGCAGGTGGGCTGTTTAAAGCAGTCAGCCCTGGAAACTGTAGCCTGTTCAATGTGGAAGCCCATACTTACATCCACCATTTTTCCTCAGGACTTGCCAAGTGTCATGGTCATGTTGTGTTGTGCTGGTATTAGAAATGGAGAACTTGGTTTTGTCATTTCAAATTTAAGGAACAAATGCAACAGAGTTTCAGTTAAATGTAGTCTGTGACACACATGAAAAAAGAAAGAGAAATGTCAATGAGAGGTGTGTCCAAACCAGAATACCCATGGGAGGAAACGCACAAGTTGTGTCTTGTCTTATATACAGATATTTTTTCTTCACAAAATGGTATTCGGGCGATATTTGGAAAACGTGTGCATTGGAGAGAAAAGAAATGTATTTGTTGAAATAGTATTTGTCGCGCGCTATAAAACACGTTTCGGTGCCTTTCCGGACACATTGACTGATGTGTTTATTGAATAACGGTGCCAGTCAAAAAAAAGATACACAGAAGTACAGGGACATTACTCATAGCGAATCTGTCTGCAATAACTGCAAACAGACTCTCAGAAGAGATTTAAGACTCTTGTCCTAAATCTCTCTGAACCAGATGCCAGCTGTGCACAGGTGAGGCTGTCTGACCTCTTTCAGGTGGGACGTGTTGGGGCTGTTCTCTAAAACGTGGGGGAAGGGGGGGGGGGGACACATTCGGATTACACCCTCGGGGGCAGAGCCAGCACAAGGACCCAGGGGTGACGGGTGTTTGTCAGTATATCAGTGCCCTGCTGGAGAGGCTGTCGTTAGCGTGCGGGCTGTCGTTAGCGCGCGGGCTGTCGTTAGCGTACGGGCTGTCGTTAGCGCGCGGGCTGACGTTAGCGCGCGGGCTGTCGTTAGCCTTAGCGGGCCGAGGACAGACAAATTGCCGCCATTCTGAGGCATTCTCTCCTGCCTGTGAGGACCTGTCGTGCTTTATTGGACTTTTTCCCCCAAGCACTCAAAACGGTGACAGCCTGTTTTTCTGTCCCACAAAGGATGAAGGGGTCGTGGCTCTGTAAAAAAATGGCAGGTATGCACTCCCTCCACCCCCCAGCGGTCCTCCGCCAGGTGCTGACGTCTTTTCCCCGAAGACAGGCGTGGAGAGCACGTGATCATCCAGGACTGTTGTTGTGTGTCAGGAGAGGGTCAGCGACCGTGGCGGGTTTTTGTTTTTCCCCCCCGTCCCTCTCGTTCCTGACGCCCGCTTCTCTGGTTTTTGTTTGCCTCCCGCAGCTTAAACGGGTCCATGCCCAGCAACGTGGAGATTCACAACAAGACGCTGTTCTTCAAAGGGCCGGTCACCTACGAGGTGGCGGGGACGTACGTGTGCGACGCCACCAACAGCATCGGGACGCGCTCGGGCCTGGTGGAGGTCAACGTCACGGGTAGGTGGCCTGGCTCCGCCTCTCTTTCTGGCGCCCCCTGCTGGTGGGACGCGTGCGGCTTG
>NC_057944.1:38201140-38266140 GCF_018555375.3 Anguilla rostrata | reverse complement strand
AGATTTACAGCACACAGGCCGACAGGTGATGACTAAAACCCTTGAGCTGCGCGACCTGTGGCCTCCGCCTGTTCGGACGATGTTATTTCCGACACCCAGTACCAGTATCAACCGATTGTCAAAGTAAAAAGCTTTAACCTCAACAAACAAAGGGCCACCTCCTTCCAGCCAGTTTCACACTGGGATTATTTAGCGAGGACGCTAAAGTGTACAAGCGCGCTCAGACGGAGGCGTAGGCGCGCTAGACTCTCGGGAGTACTTTACACACAATGTCACCTTCTGTTCCAGGCGCAGGCACACGGACATCCAGCAACACACAGAACCTCTTTTCTCTTCTTTTAATCGCTCTGATAGTGTGTGTGTCTGTGTGAGAGAGAGAGAGAGAGAGAGAGAGCAAGCACGTTCTTACCCACAGTTCTTCTCTTTTTGGCAGAACGGCATAATCCCCTAATTAATTAAAAGTTTGCCGTAAGACTGGATGCAGTTAAAGGAGCCCTATAATTAGAGCGGATTCACGGGGCTTCTGACTGAGCGGTAATGAGCCGCCCGTTCCTCGGTGCTGGGGTGACGTGCGCAGTGTGGACCTTGGATTGGGGGGGGGGCGAGGCTGTGGGATGGGGCGAGGCTGTGGGATGTGGCTGCTCGGATTGGGGGGGGGCGAGGCTGTGGGATGCGGCTGCTCGGATTGGGGGGGGGCGAGGCTGTGGGATGGGGCTGCTCGGATTGGGGGGGGGCGAGGCTGTGGGATGTGGCTGTCCCGTGTGAGATTCCTCTCCCTCACAGAGGAGCCCCTAAACGGCTGTAATGGAGGCGAGTAACTCTGGGGTTTTATGCGTGAGGTTTTCCCATCCCCTCATTTTTTGGGGGTGGGGGGGGATTGCGGGACTACCTCATCTGTGCGGATTGGCGGCCGAACCGCTGTGATTATCACCCTGCACAGCGAGCTCAGCTCAGACCGCCACCACTTGCTCTCTCTCTCTCTCCCTCTCTCTCTCTCACCCCCACCCTCTCTCTCTCTCTCTCTGCCTCTCTCTCTCCCCCACCCTCGCTCTTTCTCCGTCTATCTCTACTCTCTCCCTCTTCCTCTCTCTCTCTCTCTTCCTCTCCCCCTCTCTCCCCGTTGTCCTCTCTCTCCGCCCTTTCCTCTTTCTCTCTTCCTCTCTCTCCTCCCTCTCTCCCCCTTTCCATCCCTCTCCCCCTCTCTCCATCCCCTCTCTGTCAAATTCTAAATTCAAATTCAAATTGCTTTATTGGCAGGAAATACATAGGTACATATTGCCAAAGCATCATAAATCAATTAAAAAAATACATATTTACAGTGGAATACTAGTAATGAACATTCTATTAAAATAAATAAATAAATAAATAAATTTAAAAAATAAAATATTATTATTATTATTATTATTATTAATAATAAAAATAATAAATAAATAGATAATTGTAATTATGTATGATGGTCACTCAGTGTCCCTCAGGTTATGGCAAGCTGAGACATATTGAGCCGCAATTGGGGCTGTTGGTCCTTGTCCTAATAGGACTGCAAATTTTTCGTTCTTTGATAAAGAATGGAAGTTTTGTGTAATTTCTGAAAATTTTTGGTAATATATTTTTCTAATATTTGTATATTTTGTACAATTTAGGAGGAAGTGCATCTCTGTCTCAACCTCTCCTGTCTTACAGTGACCACATATTCGTTTTTCTTTTGGTAGCCATGAATTTCTGTGTCTGCCTTTTTCAATTTCAAGGGTGTGGTCACTGAGTCTGTATTTGGTCAGGATCCGTCTCTGCTTTGTATCTCTGACAGAGAAGAGATACTCTGCTGGAGTATAGTCTTTTTTCAGGGTTCGATAGCAATTTAGTCGACTTTGTGTTTTGGTTTCTTTATCCCAATGTTCCAAATACAAATTTTTTGTTTGTTGCATAATTTGGGTTATTCTGATTTGCGGCTGGTAAGCAGTGCTGGTCTGAGCGTGATGCAGGTTAGTTTGGGTTATAGAATTAGTAAGCTTCAGTACCAGCTGACTGAGGGGACTCTTTTCTGGGTTCAGTTCTTGGGATTTTAGCGCTTTAAATTGTAGCGTGTTATTGGGACTTGATTTGAGATGTATCCAGAATTTTAGAGCTCTTTTTTGTATATTTATTACCAATGGGAATCGGCCTAATTCTGCCCTACATGCATTGTTAGGTGTTTTCCTTTGTATTTGCAAGATATTTCTGCAGAATTCAGTATGTAGGGATTCAATTGGATTCTTGTCCCATGCAGTGTAGTCTTGCTGACTGAGTGGACCCCAGACCTCACTTCCATAAAGCGCAATAGGCTGAATTACACTGTCAAATAATTTGGACCAGATTCTAATTGGGATATTTAGTTTGAAAAGTTGTCTTTTTATTGCATATGTTGCTCTTCGAGCTTTTTCTTTTAATGCATTTACTGCCATGCGGAAACTTCCTGATGCAGTGATAGTCAGACCAAGGTAGGTATAATTCATAGTGTGCTCTAGGGCGGTGTTACCTAGAGTTAATTTGTATCTGTTTTCCTGACATCTGGGCTTCTTTTGAAAAATCATGATTTTTGTCTTTCTTTTTTTTTGATTTTCTCTGTCTTTCTCTCTCTCTCTCACCTCCCATTCATTTTTGAGGGTGACAGTAATGGGGGACCCTGGGATTTTAGGGTTTCTGGGGCGTGGCCCTGTGTCGCCGGGGAGGGGAGGGTTTGGGGGGAGGGGGGTAGTTGGCATGGGGCTCAAACTGCCCCTGAGTGTCGGGGCGCTCCTGAATTATTGAAGAGGCGCAGGGAAGGGTGGCTCAGAGAGGGACGCAGTGGAACGCCCCCGCCCCCCCCCCCGCCCCCGAAACGCCGTTCACGCTTCGCTGAACAAGCAAGCGGCCGTCCGTCAGAGGGGAAATGAAGTCAGGCGGGTGGGGGGGGTGGGGGCACTCAGTACAGGGTGAAAATGAGGTAAATAAAATGTGCAAACACAAGGCAGCAGAAAAAAGGTCTTATTTATACGAATAAATAAATGGTACTCTAGCAAAGACAGGAAAAGTAATGGCTCGGGTTTAGAATTTAGAATAAAAGAGGACAAAATGGACTCTAGAGAGAGCGAGCGAGGGAGAGAGGGGGAGATGAGGAGAGGGGGAGAGAGAGAGAGGGAGATAGAGAAAGGGAAAAGGAGGTGATGTTTACAGACGTGTTATGTAAGGGGTTGAGTCAGCCCCCAAGCTTTCTTCGATTGTCACGTCTCCTGCGCCCGGGAGCTGATTGGAGGAAGAGAAGAGACTCGCCAAACTCGCCGCCGCAGTGAAGAATCGGCGTTCCCAAACGCGCGGGAGGGTTCGGCTAACAGGGAATCACCGCGTCCTTCCCTAACGCCTCACACGGGAGTGTCCCACTAACAGGGAACCCCCACGTCCTTCCCAAACGCACGGGAGGGTCCCGCTAACAGGGAATCACCGCGTTCTTCCCCAACGCCTCACACGGGGGGGTCCCGCTAACAGGGAACCGCCGCGTCCTTCCCAAACGCCTCACACAGGAGGGTCCCGCTAACAGGGAACCACCGCGTCCTTCCCAAACGCCTCACACAGGAGGGTCCCGCTAACAGGGAACCACCGCGTCCTTCCCTAACGCCTCACACGGGAGGGTCCTGTTAAAGGGTGGCGGCACGCGGTGATTCCCGGTGCTGCGGTCGGTTTTAATGGCGGTAAATGGCGCCGCGCTCTCCCTCCCTGTGGCGATGCCCTGCTGGCGGTTAGCCTCCGGCTGTTAGCTCTGTGAACCCGGGAGGGGAAATGAGCTTAACTGCCGTTTTTCTTTTTTCTTTTTTAATTGTTCAATTTGGCATTTGTGTTCTTTATCGAGTTCCGAGCTCATTTTGTTTTACCAGCAAGCCAGTGGGTGCGGGATTTCCGAACCCGGTCCCACGTCCTGGGGTCCACACGCCGATGATTCTGTTAGCAGCGTGACCTCAGCCCTTGGTGGGGTCACCCACCCCACCCCCCCAGATGCGGAATGTGTTGGTCTGCACCGCACCTGTTGGGGCGAGCCTCTCTCTCCTGGGATGGCGTATCCCCGTGCCGCCCAGCCCAGCCCAGCGCACGCTGTGATCCAGTCAGGGGCTTACTGCTGATACACGTGCACATGGCTGTGTGCTCAGCTGGGCGTTTATACACACACCCAAACACACACACAGCTCATACACACACACACACACACACACACACACACACACACACACTCACAGACACACTCAAACACACACACACACACACACACACACACACTCACACACACACTCACACACACACACACACACACACACTCACAGACACACTCAAACACACACACACACACACACACACACACACACACACACACCCCACACCACAGACAGCTGCACCCACTTCCAGACACCTCAACACACACAAACCAGCACACCACCACACCACGACACACACACCACACACCACACACACTCTCACTCAACACACACACTCACACCAAACACACACACACACACTACAGACACACTCACACACACACACACACACTCACAGACACACTCAACACACACACACACACACTCACAGACACACTCAAACACACACACACAGACACTCATAGACACACTCAAACACACACACACACACTCACACACACTCAACACACACACACACACATACACACACAACATTCACACACGACACACAGCACACACACACACACACACACACACACACACACACACACACACTCAAACACACCACAACACACTCACTCACAACACACTCAACACACACACACACTTATATACTCACACACACAGACTCACACACACTCACGGACACACTTAAACACACACACACAGAGATTGAGCCCACCCCCACCTCCCCTTCCTCAAAACACTCACCATCAATCCCATCGGGGGCTGAAAA
Organism: Anguilla rostrata; assembly: GCF_018555375.3. Lineage (NCBI taxonomy): Eukaryota > Metazoa > Chordata > Actinopteri > Anguilliformes > Anguillidae > Anguilla > Anguilla rostrata. The sequence continues at coordinate 38,261,208 of NC_057944.1, read as the reverse complement.
CCGGTAGCAGGACAGGGAAAAAAAATCTGCCTTTATTTATTTATTTATCTATTTATTTATTTATTTATTTATTTTAACAGAAGATGAAATATTTTTTACAAGATGAGACAGCCTGCTCTCCAGGAGGAGCATAAACATGTCCGTCGACGTCGTGGAGAATCAGCATCGCGGGCGCTCTCGTGTGATAGCTCCTCTGAGCGCCGCGCCGCTCTGCGGCTCTGTGTAGCTGTACCGGCGCGATTAGCCCCGCTAGACAGCTAGCTTACCGCGGGAGCACGGTAACGCGACAGGGCTGACGGGGGTAATGTTCGCGGAGTTTGGGGAAGGAGCGCTCGTACCTGGTTTGAATCCCCTTTTGAATACTTGCAAATGTTTGTGGAATACACGTTGCGGCGGCTGCTGCTGGATCAAAGGTTGCCATGGTTGCGCCGAACGCGCTTCCATCCCCTATGCAAATAAAGATGACGCAATGATGAGCCAGTGGCTGAAGGGTTTATTCTGATCACGGGTCCTTGTGCGTTTGCCTTGGGAGAAACGATCAGAAGGCGACGCTGTACAGGAGCTGAGTGTGAACGAGACAGTCCTGAAGATCCAGGCACTTCGTGGGAAAGGTTTTAAATGCCGTAGACATCGCTGGTGCTTATTTGCATGTTCGTAAACAGGATCCCTGAGTAACAGTAACCCTAGCCAGGGCACGGTCCACAGGGAGAGGCCAAACAATGCAGGAAAGCACGTCTAGATGCATCAAAATGTAACAGTGAACTACAATCAGAACAGGTGAGGAGGAATAGTAAATGGACTGCATTTATATAGCGCTTTTATCCAAAGCGCTTTACAATTGATGCCTCTCATTCGCCAGAGCAGTTAGGGGTTAGGTGTCTTGCTCAAGGACACTTCGACACGCCCAGGGCGGGGTTTGAACCGGCAACCCTCCGACAATCGGTCTTACCTCCTGAGCTATGTCGCCCCTTAGGTTTGTTTTTTTCCACAGTTATAAGCCACACAAATAAATTCTATATTGCATATGAAATTCACGCACTGAGACACACTGTGTGTCTGTGTGTTCTGTATTTGGGGACGTAGATGCACATGCAGTAATGCAGTAATACTGCCCAATGACCCGGGGCCCTGTAGAGCTGTGGTCTGGATTAAGGGCTGTGAGTTGGCACTGTGCAGTTGTGCAGTTGGCGGTTGGTAGTTGGCAGTTGGCGGTTAAGCTGTCTCTCTATGGGGTGGGTTCTGGGCACCTCATGCCTCATTATCCAAATTAGACATTAGCACGCGGTTCACCCCCCCGCCCCCCCCCCCTTTGGCCATGGTTGGGTCACTCATAGTGCCTCCCTTATGACTGCCAGGACATATTAGGCAAATCTGCAACTCAGGGTGGGGCAGAGGGGGGTGGGGTGGGGGGAGGGTCTAGGCCCTCACAAAATGGAGGAGCTGTTTGTTTTTGGAAAATACGAACGATGAAGGGGGGGGCAGGCGGTGTGGGAGTACGCGGCTGCTCGAAAACATGCCGTCGTCCGGATTTTGTCAGATTTTGGCGAGGTCATTGGAACACGCGCGGGTGACCTGTCTGTGCGGTTTTCTCTGGGGGGAGGGGGGAGAGAGGGGCGGGGCTTTAGACGTGACTGTGGGGACCGGCTTCAGCGTCCAGCAGCGTCATCTAGACCAGGCCTGTGAAAGTAGGCCAGACAGACACCCAGGGCGAGTGTGTGTGTGTGTGTGTGTGTGTGTGTGCGTGTGTGTGTGTGTGTGTGTGGTGTGTGTGCGTGTGTGTGTGTGCGTGTGTGTGTGTGCGTGCGTGCGTGTGTGTATTACCTCCCCCTCCCTCTCTGCTGACTACTCCCACTCGCCAAAAGGGACACAGACGAACACAAATTCTACACATGCACCAGATGCTCCGTTGAATATTCCTTCTCCTTCAATTTACATGTATTGGATGCATCTTATGAATATTAATGAAGGGGGCGTGTCCAATATGTTAATGATTCGTACTGAGCAGTGAGACCTGAAGGCTCTACTAGTAGGGGTCAGAGAGTGGTCGTTGGCAGTCATGTCGAGCTCACCACTGGTGCGGAATAGCCGATTGAGGCAATGACAGCAGCAGCACTGCATAATGTTCTGGTTTAAGACCGTCGCCACGGCCCCCACGGCGCAGCCCGCACGCGGTCCACTGGACAAGGTGTCGTGAACCGAAGTTTGCAGCCTGTGTTCGAGCGAATGGGTACGCCGTGTAGCCATTTTATACTTTTCCACTTAGTGTATCCTCCTGTTGGCATTTATCTTTATGACTTTCCGTAGGCTGTAGTACAGTGCCGCGCCCTGGTCGGGTCGTGCCCCTGTCCAGTGTGGTGCGTGCCATGTGCTGCGTGTCTGTGACGCGCTCGCCTGGTCGGTGTCTGTCCACGCCGCCCTGGTTAGTGCCATGTGCCCTGTTGGTGTCGTGCCGAGTGTCAGAATCCTCAGTCCAGTGTCTTCTTATTCCAGCCTCTCTCTTGCACAAGAGGCGGACCACGTGATGCCCCCCCCCCCCCCCCCCAGGTTCGCTCCCTGGTCTGGGTGTGTCGCGTCTCTGTCAGGGACGCGCACCGCCCCCCCCCCGCCCGTTACGAGCCGGGAACGCACCCCTGCGTGTCGGGACAGGCGCCGGTCGCACCCCTGAGCACGTGACCGGGCCGCAAACAGCCCCTGCCAGTTTGTGTTACTGCTTCTGAACGAAGGAAAACAGCCGAAAACGCAGCGCTCCGTCTCCCGGGGGGGGGGGGGGCTGCCTGCGGACACGCCCGTTTCGCGGGAGGGAAGGTCACCCCCGCCTCAGCACGCCGAGCCCCCCCACGGCCCCTGCGTGAAAGCACAAAAGAAAACGCCGCATTTTTTCACTCCTTTTTTTTTTTTTTTTTTAAATCTGTGTTTTTGTGAATTCCTACATGCTAGTGTGATAGAGATGACATTTCTCCGCAGTGCATTCGCCTCGTGGGCTGCAGAGAGACATATTTTTTTTTTTCCAAAGACTGCTTGCAATGCGTCTGAACTCTGAATGTGGTCGTTTTAACCGAAATGGTCAACTCTGAACAGGATGGAGAATACACAGACCAAGAGCAGATAATTATGTGATTTATGCAGGTCAGAGAATACAGAGAGTAGATAATGTTGGTAGGATTTAAACAAGATGGAGTTTTCACAGAACAAGAGTAGATAATGTTAGTAGGATTTAAACAGGAGAAAGTATTCACAGAAAAGTGTGTCATGTTGGTAGGATTTAAACAAGATGGAGTTTTCACAGAACGGGGAGTAGATACTGTTGGTAGGATTTAAACAGGAGAGAATATTCCCGTAGCAGGAGTAGATTATGTCAGTGGGACTCACAGAGGGCATTGTATGCACATATCAGACAGGCAACTATTGTGGGTGGACTATATGAAATATCAAATGTTTTTTTTTTTACTTAAAATGATCGGTAACCAGCCCACTCCAGGAAGGAGCTTTGTGCTATGAACACAGAAACTGTACAAACAGGAAACCGATATCAGTTTACAGCATTGTTCAAAGACGATCCATTAAACAGCTTCTGTGAAACCGTAGAAAGATTTAAAGCATAAAGGGGGTGCGGGGAGGATGGCGCAGATTAAGAAAATAAAATGCACCCTAAGAGGCATATTTAGAGGCTCCTGTTTCCCCCAGCCGTGCGATATAAAGCTATCAGGAGCCCGCGGTGAGTTATGGTCTTTCAGAGTGCGGCCCGCCGTCTATTAATCTCAATGGGAGCGCTCGGCTGCTGGTGCTCAAGGTTACCCCGCTATCTGCATGCCCCCCAAAGCGCCACGCCCCCCAGCGCCACCCCCAGGGCGCTAATGGGAGCGCATGCGCCTGCGACGGCATTAAGGCAGATGCGGTACTTTCAGATGCTTTATCTTCCCACTGGCAGGTGTTGCCGTTGACTACCACGCACGGTAGACCTCCCCCACGCCACGCCCCGATCACGCCCCTTCAGCAGTGCAGGGCAGTCAGCTCATTATAACGGGGCCGTCGCTAGCAGATGTGATGCATCAGCTTCTGCTTTCCCTGCTCATCTGCAGCGCACCTGCAAAAAGACGAGGAGCCGCCCTCCGCGACGCGATCGCACACGCATCGGGCTCCGCTACTGCCCCTCCCTCCTCCCCGAATGGCGAAGCTCGTACTTTACGTTAGTTCATCGCGTGTTACGGTATAACCCTCCGGCTAATTCCAGAGCGATATCGATCCCCTCGCGCTGCGAGTCAGCTGGCCGCATCGATCGCGCTCGGAATCACGGCCTAACCTTGCAGCGAGGCTGCAGCAGTGCGCAGGTCAGCTGATTTGAAACGGGGCGGGGGGGGGGGGATCTGCTCCTAGCCTTAGAGTATAAAAACCTGGCAGAGAAACAGCTCTTTCTCTGCGTGAATCTCTCCACTGCTACATCCTTACAGCCTGCAAGCCTGCAGAAAAAGATCTGCTTTCAGGAGTCCCTCGTTCTTCCCCTCCGACGCTATGGGTGAATCGCCTAAATCTTTCAATGCGTGTGTCTCTCTCTCTCTCTCTCTCTCTCTCTCTCACACTCACCCTCTTAAATGTGTCCTTAAAGTTCCCAAAGCCTGCCATCTAGCCCCGAAATCACTTGCATCGGGGTGTAAGATTGCGATTTGAGCTACCGTGTCAATATATTTCTCACAAGAGGATTAGCACTCCGGTAATACTCACATCCACTTTTCATTTTGATTTATTCATTTCATTCCACACTTCCTGTGCTGCTGAGTTTTATGTGTTTTTGTTAGCCGTTCTTTCCGTGGATAATTCTTAACCCGCGTTCCCCAAAACATCAGCGTCACCATGGACACTTGGATCTGTTTTAAATAAATACATTTTATTTCTGAAGTGCAGTTTTTCGTACCCTGGGTGTTATAAGAAACCGGAGTTGCTTAAATGTGTGGGGGTCCTATTAAAAGCAGGCAGAATGATCCTTTTCACGCCTCTTAAAAAAAGGGTGATGGTTCGGTTTCGAGTACCTGGCCTGGGCGCCTGGCCAGAAAAGTGCCCGAGAAATCAGAGAGGCTCATGGGAAGTGGGCGGGAACAATGGGGTGCAGCGAAGGGTCGGAGGAAGGGATGACGGGAGAGAGAGGTTTAAACGGTTCCAGTCTAGAGGAGTTTTTGGCAGAAGGGTCGGTTGCCCCCCCCCCCCCCCCCGTTCGGGTGTGCGGTGGAGCTGCGCTGTCCCATAATCCCCCTGGGCGAGGAACCGCAGCTGCAGGACTGGAAGTGTGGCCGTGTGGCCACAGCCATTGCGGCGGGAAAGCCGAGCGTGTGATGTAGAGAAGGGGGGCATGATGGGATACGCAGCGGGAAAGCCGAACGTGTGATGTAGAGAAGGGGGGCATGATGGGATACGCAGCGGGAAACGAAGAGAGCGGAGCAGAAGAAGAAAGGGTGTGAGCGGAATGATCGTTTCCAGGTGGCATTACTTGTAGCAAGGGTGGCACGGTGGTGCAGTGGATAGCGCTGTCGCCTCACAGCAAGAAGGTCCAAGGTTCGAATCCAGCGTGGGCCTATCTGTGCGGAGTCTGCATGTTCTCCCCGTGTCCGTGTGGGTTTCCTTCCACAGTCCAAAGACAAGCAGGTAGGCTAATTGGAGACTCTAAATTTCACATTGCTATGAGTGTTTGAGTGAATGGTGTGTGTGCTTAGATTGTGTATGCAATAGATTGGCAGCCTGTCCAGGGTGTATTACTGCCTCTTGCCCAATGCATACTGGGATAGGCTCCAAAACCCCCCACAACCCTGGGTGGGTGTAGATCACGGATGGATTACCTGTGGCAGGGCTGTTCAACTGCCAGCCCAAGGTTCAGGTAGAACCCTTCATAGACATACTCCTGACTGACCCCTGGTGGTGGGGGGAAGCAATGAGAAAGAACTTCCAAGTGCTCACGTTTTATTTTATTTGAATCGTTAAAATGTGCTACTCGGAGATTTAAAAGTATAAAAACCGTGTCTGTGTCGAGACCTTCGTCGGCACATCTCCCGCTCGTGACAGAAAAACACGTTTTTTAAAAAGCCTGCCGTATTTTCAGAAGTTTACGTGCACATAAACTTTGTGTGCAAAACCTGTACCGCACACGTGTTCAGGCATGAGCAGTCATGGGGAAAAGGTTTACAGAGAAGGTTCATCGGCCCCAGGGTGTAGCAGTTGGATAACACCGAACTGCAGTGTAAAAGTTTACCCTTTTAACACCAGAGTTGTGCTTTCGCACGACTGCCTGTCATGAGAAACGAGACTTGGTGCTCGTCCTGGCTACCCAAGTTTATTTTCACTGTTTATTTTTATTTCTATAAATAATTATTTATTTATTTATTCGTAAGTTTTGGCAGTGTTTGGCAGGGTTTAGATATTTCTGTGGTTTTCTGCGAGCAGCGACTCGTCGCCAGAGAAAACAAAGACGCGTCTGTTTTGGGATTCGGGAGTTCTGACGAGGAAAGATGTTTTAGTGTCGTTGCGAAACGTTTGGGCGTGGAAAAATAACGCCCAAATTCGCTCCAACATAAACGATCCGCTCGCCCAATTCAGGTGCTCATTGTCGTGCAACTCTTGCGCAACAGCAAGAGTATTAGTGCGCATTCAATGCAGATTAAAATTCAAAAAGATTCGGGGCAAACCTGTTTCGTGGTCCTAAGACTCGTTTGGCAGTTGAGTAAAGAAGTGTTGTCTGGCACTGTCGAGAGTTGGCTGGGGGAGCTGTATCGGTAATCTTTACTGCAGGAAGGCTGTTCCTCCCGATGCGCAGGGCTGCGGCTGTAAGACGTGAGAATGAAGACAGGTCTGGAGCAGGGAGAAGTCCAGAAGTGTGCACTCGACAACATTTCCACGATTCAGCACGCTGCAGAAAAAAACCTCCTGTCTTAACAAGCGTTTCGGTCCTGTATTGAGACATAAAGCCGTGTTTTCTTTGGTTCTCTGAAGTAGAAAATATTAGCGTGTTTTAAGTTAGCGTTTTCTAGTGAAATTTTCTATCCCTATTGCCCAATCATGAAGTGAGTCAAACTGTCTGTCTGCCTCATTGCAGTACACACTCTTCATTCTTTATTTTTTTTATTTTGTCATTGAGGATGAAAGGTGATGTAAGGAGGTGGTGTGATTATCCCGCATTGTCCTCCTCATTCCCAGAGCCTGGTGTGTGTGTGCGTGTGTGTGTGTGTGTGTGTGTGCGCGCGCGTGTGTGTGTGTGCGTGCGTCCGTGCATGCGTCTTCTTTTACTTTTTTGTGGAGATGACGCATCGGCAGGTTTGCTCATGTGCATCACGCGGCCGTTGAGAGAACCGGAGAACGCAGTTTGTCTTTGTTTGTGGTGAGCGCTGATTAAAAGATAAGGGAGATAAGAAACGGGATGTGACTCACTCTCCTGTAGGAAGGATTTTCAAGATTCGGTACTTTGCTGGCCTTCTGACTCTTGCCGGGGATTACCACTAGGGGGAGCTCTTTTGGAAGTGGTGACTTTTGGGGCTAATGGGATTTCTGGGGCAGTTCTGGCTGCCGCACTGTGAACCCGTCCCGTGCAGTAAGACAGCTCAGACTAACGGAGGACAAGCGTTGTCTGTTTCAAGAACAAGCAGCCCGATTGAATCCATCGTGGATCGGTTCCAAGATGCATGTTCGACGAACAAGTGATCTGAGCGTTTAGGATTGACGGCGGTGTTTTGGAGGGAGACGCTGTGTTAGATTTCGGGATGAAAAACGAAAGACTGCCAGCGTGGAGATGGAATGAATATTTATGAGTGTGAAATGCATGCTGCATTCGCTTGTGGGTGCTCTTCTGCAACGCTGTCTGATGCAACATCCTCTCTGCATGCTCTACTTCCTGTTCTTCAGCCTGTGACCTGTGCTCTTTCTGGGTTCTCCTCTCACCTCTGATCTCTGAAGTTTTCCAAAAAAAAAAAAAGAAAAGTTACTTCAAAAAAGACGAAAAGAAACAACAAGAAAAAAAAACTGAACCAAGAAAGGACTGGGAAAGACTGGTCATTCACACGTGTGTTTGTGAGCATGCAATGGCTGGTTTTATTTCTCTTAGCGAAATACAGCTGAGAGTAATGCTTGCCTTACAGAGTGAAGTTGTCTCAGAGGATTCATTTGGGGGGGGCGGGGGGGCTGGGCAGATGGGGGTGGGTGGGGTTCCTTCCTTTTCCCTTTGCTTTTCCTTCCTTGTCTCCCCTTCCCGCATCTTCCCAAAAAAAAAAAAAAATCACACCCGGCACACAAAAAAAAAAAAAACACCCCACTTCCTCACGCCAGGTCACTGATACACTTTCCCCTTCCATCTGTCTTTTCCTACCCAGAATTCCCTAACACCCCGACTTCCAGGGGCGGAGAGGTTCACCAGGAGCAGCACAGCTCGGGCGCCGCCATCGGGGGCGCGGTGGGGGGCGGGGTGCTGCTGCTGGTGGCCGGAGTCCTCCTCTTCGTCTTCCTCCGGCGGCGCCAGCGCACCTTCAAGGGCGACTACAGCACCAAGAAGCACGTCTTCGGCAACGGCTACAGCAAGGCGGGGGGCCTGCCCGCGCACCCCCCCATGCCCAAGAACCTGCAGTACCCCGAGGACTCGGACGACGAGAAGAAGCCGGCCCCCATGGGCGGGCCCGGCGGCGGCGGCAGGTTCGAGGGCAGCGACGCCGACTTCGACGGCGCCTCGGAAGACATGAAGAGGCCGTACTTCACGGTGGACGAGGGCGAGAGCCGCGACTACGACGAGCGGACCCTGGCCTTCCGCTACGAGCCCGAGGCGGAGCCGGCCGACGACATGGTCTCCCAGAACGACGGCTCCGTCATCTCCAAGAAGGAGTGGTACGTCTAGAGGCGTGCGCCGGGAAATCAGCAACAACTACAACAACAACAACAACAACAACAACAACAACTACGACAACGACAAAAAATTATAAACCAAACGACCTCCTGGCTCTCCTTCCTTTATTCCCCATCACCACCACCCCATCACCACCATCCCACCCCCCCTCACTTCCTGCATCTGATCACACCCCCCCACCCCCCTTTACCCCTTATTTGTCACCCCCACTTTCATCCCAACCAGCACCAACCCCCACCCACCCGCCCGCCGCTCCATCAGTAACTATTCAAGTGAACAACATCAGAAGTGCACCATGGAGTTCAGAGAGCTTGCGCCATCGACCCGAGGACATCTCATCGCGGCATTGTGATTCGCTGTTAAGAATCGCGGCATTGTGATTCGCTGTTAAGAGTCTGCTTCCTTAAAGTGTTTATTAACAGACCGTACGGCGCTTTCTGTTGACTTTTTGGGCCAGGAGGCTGAATGCTTGTTAATAGTTGTGCATTATTTTGATTCTGTTTCTTTTTCCCTCCATTGTTATCATAAATGTCTTGAATATGTAAAAAAAACAACAAAAAAAACAACAAAAAAAAAAGAGAAAAACTTTTTAACTTTGGGGAGAGGAATTTTGCTGTGCATATATTGTTAAAAGTTCTACACTGGATATATGTTTTTTTATTATTGTTTATTATTGTTCTAATTGCTTTCATTGCTTATGATTTTCGTTTTTTATTTTTTTATTGTTTTGGTAATTGATTTCCCTTTGGGTAGCGGTGATATTATCGGTCAGCTGAAGGTTCAGCTGGAACGGTGGTGAAATTACGAACTGTCGGGGCTAACCGAATCGCGCGCGCCCGTTGCCATGACGCCAGTGGCCCCGTCTCCTGAGTGCGCGTGAAGCAGACTCCCGCCCCGCTCCACTCTGAACGGGCCCCCCCCCATCACACGGCTCTGCGCCGAGCACTGTGGGTAACGGGCGCTTCCCAAAGACGCGCCCCGCCTGAGTCTCCGGCTCGTCAAAAGCTCGGGCTTACCGTTGCCGTCGGCGATGCGGAGACGGCGTGCGGACGCGCCCGCGACGCGCTGCTACGGAGACGCGCGGCGTGCGGACGGCGTGCTTTCTCTCCCGTGTCGCCGTTCAGCTCGACCGGTGGCCCCTGACGGTATTGCTGACTCGCGCCCCTGTTCCTCCAGCGTGTGTCTGTGAAGGGTCTCCTCTGTGGTTTGGAGAGAGCTGGAGGCGCCGGGCTTTTCTGTGATCATGTGTGCGGTTTTACTCGCAATTGCTTTTACATTTCAGCCGGATAACTTTCAAATGGGGGGGAATATGGTGACAGTCTGTAGGGCTTCTGAGTTACTGTAATGTACTGTTGGTATTGAATCTTTTGATGTGTACTGGTGGTGGTGGGGTGGCTTGCAGATGAACTGAATGTCTGCATGATGTAATGAACACCCCCCCACCCCTCACTCCCACATCCCCACCCCCCTGAATCCCACCCCCAACCCAAAACCCAGAAACCAAACCCAGGGAGCCGTGAGATGCACTCTGCTGTGACATTTATTTTACTAAGTGCTGCAGCATCACGGATGTCCCCAACCCCCCACCCCCCACCCCCTACCCCACCCCCTGCCACGCCCATCCCACAGCCTGCAGAAGACTCACCGGAGGCACGGTTAAATGGGATCAAAGGGAACAGAACTCTTCGTTTGGATTTTCGTCTGTTACGGGAACCCGTGCCTGTGAATGAGGAGATGAGGGTCATGTGCTCTCATAAGGAGAAGGCGCAGAAGAGTGTTACCTCCGTTTTTTTTTGTTCTGTTTTCTCACAATAGTCTCACTTTGCTTTTTGACTTCTCTTATGATCGCGAAGGCCCTTTGTGAACACGTAAAGGGGGCGGGAGAAAAAAGAATGGGTTTGGCTCGCTGAAAGACCACACTGCCCATCCACGCCTCCCGAGGGGGCATGGAGGGGGCATGTAGGGGGCATGGAGGGGGCCTGGAGGGGGCATGGAGGCGGCATGGAGGCGGGAGGATTTAAACCCGCGCAGGGCACCCGGGTCGCGTGCCCGTATGCTGGAATGCCTCGAAAGAAGAAAATAAGGACCAGGACATTTAAAAAAAAATAATAATAATGATGAAAATCCGTCAAGCCGGTGGACAGCAGAAGGCCCGCCCACGTGGTGCGGAGGGCACAGAGCCCCGTTTCCCACGCACGGCTGTGCGGCAGCGTGCGCCATTTTGTTTTTGTTTTGGGTTGTTTTCGCGGTGAGCGGCAGCATCTGCGTCTGTCGCATGCCTGCAAATCGCAGAGGACACCGTGTAGCAGATTTATACAGGATCTGTGGGCAGTCCCTGGACATGGTTTATTTTGTTTGTTTGTTTGTTTGTTTGGTTTTTTTATGTTTTTATTTTTCCGTACAGAGAACAGATACCGTCTCTATGAGTGAGGCACACTTCTCAAAAGACCCTAGAAAGACACGCGTCTGTCAGGTTACGGTGTGCGTTAGCCACCTGCCACAGCTCCCATTACATATGGGCTTTATGATTGTACAGTATATTTGCCTGTAGAGGAATATTCATGACCATTTTAAAAGCCTACGATACACCTACGTTGTTTGGTTTTTCCATTTTGACCTCAGTCTACCAGTGCGTGAACGCAGCAGCGAAACACATTACTAATTTCAGTTCCAGGAAAAGTAGGTTGAGGAGAAACTGAAGGTTTGAGGTATGAGATTATGAGACGGGTTTGCACTGTCGGTGCCGAACGGGAAGATTAATCTCTGGGTCTCCATTCAAATTTAAATATAGGTCAGCCCATATTAAGTGTTATATGGGTGAAATTGTCACCATTAAAACAAGTCTAAATAAACCCTTTTTTACAAGCAAGACTATTGTTAAAACGCCAATTGGCACTAAAATCTGATCACTTTTAGATTGTGATATAAATTCATGTGGTGGTTCATCAGCAGTGCGATTAACTGAGTATTTGGAGCAGTTCGAACTACTCGATACAATGTAATTCACAGACATAAAGTCACTTTTCTACGCTGGTTTTATCATTTGCATATAAGTTACACCTGCTGTTTGCAGAGCAGATTATTAATCTTTCTTTTAAAAAATAATTAAAAATCCTAGACCAATTTACACTCCGTACACGTACGTGGGGTTGTCGTCATGTTCAATGCGGTGTCCTGAACCCCTGAGTTATTTAAAGGCTGTTGTGTTAAAGGTCAATGGTAAGGAGCACGTTAGCACACCAGAGCACGTTAGCGCACCGGAGCACGTTAGCGGTCGTTTCCTGTCCGTTTTTCTTAATTGCTCTCCATCGCGGTACATGAAAAAAACCAACCACACGCGGAAGTGATATGAGTGCATATGGGTTGAACAGGCAGGTATTCTGTTACTGATTCCAAACACTAGTTAACACATTATTATTATTATTATTATTATTTGCCATTCTGCGAATCTGCTCATCTTTTATTCTTAATTTCAATTTTGTTTCATCGCTCTCCGCTCCGTCGGTTCAAACCCCGCCCTGGGCATGTCGAAGTGTCCTTGAGCAAGACACCTAACCCCTAACTCCTAACTGCTCTGGCGAATGAGAGGCATCAATTGTAAAGCGCTTTGGATAAAAGCGCTATATAAATTCAGTCCATTTACCATCCATTTGGTAATCTCCCTCACGGCAGGACATTTCACTCTACGTAATTTAAAGTAGTTAAAAACGGTAACTTTTGTTCTTCAGTGAAAGTTGAGCGCTGCACTGGGCGTGTGTGTTTTACTCAAACTAAATTACATTAAGACTTGTCAGACAGAGGTATTAAGTCGGACATATTTACACGTGTCAAATTTCCTCTACAGTTCACACCGCAGATGTACCATTTCAGTTGCATACAAGCCATGATGGGGAGTCTGTGTTGGTAGCTTTCTTTAAAAAATAAAAAATAGATTGAATTTTGATGACGCCGCCAGTTCGAGGTCTGACTCACGTGCCATAGCCAAGCTCGCGGGAGCCCATTATGGATTTAAATCGTAGAGGAATAACTGCAGTACCCTGCCTTTAGGAATAAGGTTACTGCTCATTACAATACCAATTACCAAGTAACATTTCTGTCAGTGCTACTTACGTTGTTTTTTTTTTTTTGTAATGCATCAATGTTGTACTGGTGTTTCCTCCCCATAAACCTCCTGACGCCCGAGAGAACGGAGAGGTTTAGGGATTTACGTTTTTTGACTCGATACAAGTGTCTTGGATGACGGTGAAATTTCAGTTATTTTTTTAAAATACCATTTTTATTTTTTGTTGAATGTCCCTTGTAGTGTAGGGTCCAGTATAGTAGAATATATATGGTTCTTGAAATTATTGACCAGATACTTATGTCCCCTAGAGGGGACAGAAATTAATTTCTGGGGTTTTAGGAGATTATGACTCTGCTTAAATATTCTATTTATAAAGTAAATTCAGAAAGATATTTATCTCTAAGTGATGTGTGGTGTCAAAGGTGCGTTTCAGTCATGGTTTACTCCACAGCTTTGTACGTAAGGCATGGGCCTTAAATTTAAATATGGATCAAAAAAAAATGTTTTTTTTTTTTTTTAATCTTTTTTTTTTAATTTAGCATTTCTTCAAATGTGTGTATTTTTTATTTGATCCGTTTTATCCGCAATTGAGATCTGTGTCTTGAAACTCTGGCAAAATATTCTCAAGTTCGTTGTTGCACTTTTGAAACGTCACAATGGTAAGTTAGTGTGTTTGATTGTTTTATTTCCGGGGCGTGGGGTGAAAATGCATCTGATCCACATTTCCTGTCAGGCCGAATATCTGCTTTGACATCCAAGGGCTGCGACGTGTTACACATTTGCCTCTAAAACCGGTTCGCACCGAATCAGAGAATTTTTCCCACACTTGTGTGTCTATGTGTAGATGCTGGGGAGGGGGGGGGGCGTGACGGGGAATTCTGAGATTCAGACAGACCGACAGACGGACAGGCAGGCAGCTCAGTCGCAGATCGTTGTTCTAAAGTGCCGAAATATTAAGAGGTGGGGCCCTGGTTCCAGTGCAGCCGTTAGCCGCGGTCCGTGTCTACAAACCCCAAATCAGCGATTGGAAGGCGCGTTCCGTCTCTCCATCCCGCAGAACTGAAAATTTAAAAAACCTCTCTTCCGAATGTTGGAGCCCCTAAACAACACCCGTATATAAGTGCTGTACTGCGTGCTCGGCAGCGAGAGCACGTCCCGTCTCTTTATTCCGTGAAAAAGGGATCGTGTTTGGCACTCAGGAGGAACGCAGAGCTCTAGCGTGCGTGCGGGGGAAAGACAGAGACTCCAGTCCATCGATTACCGCTCAGTATCTAAAGCACAGCTGTTTTCCCCCGTGGGCCTCTGCTCACCGTGTGTTTGGTTTTCCCCGTTAGGCGATGCCCAGCACGTCCGACTTCCACTCCCTACTTCCGTTGAATGTGAAAGTGATTTGTCTATAGGCAAAAAAAAAAAAGGCATTACCATAAAGTGATCTTTAAAGTGTCCATCTTGTGTAAGCATTGAGTGTGGAAATGTGTGTGGTGCATCGGTACTTAATTTTTCACAAAAAGAAGGTTCTGTATTATGGACCTTTTTTTTTTTTCTCTAGGTGAAGCATGTTCGGGTGAAGCATGCTGTAATTTCCTCTGTGTGAATCATGCGATCGTCTGTCTCAGCTATTTGTTTATCATTCTGCTTTTAAACTGAGACTTCAGTCCATTTCGACAGAATTCTTCAGATTTATTCAATGTACAACATGTTTTTGGTTTGAGTGGCACATACGTTTAATTTCTTTCAGCCTTAAAATACATTTAGAAATTAAGAAATTTTGTACAAAACATTTTTTTAAATATATACATATATATATTGTTCATCATTACATATTAAGAACAAATGACAGTTTGAAATGGATTTTGTGTGGGTCTTGATGTAGTTGGGATATGAATGTTGATCATGTGTGTGTGTTGGGATATGGGATAAGAATGTTGGTTGATTGTGTGTGTGTGTGTGACTTAAAGTTCAGTAGCCATCTCTTAAAAAATCATAAACATCACAAATGAAGATAAACAGCATGTCTAATTATACAGTATCTAGAAAATATTTGATCCCAAAAAAACATTTAACAAAAGTTTATAAAAGATATAAACACTCACTAAACTGTAAACAGTGAGGGGAATCAATACAAAAAGTCAGAGTTTAAGTAAAGATCTTGTAGTATTTGAGTATTAATGTAACATGTCTGGCCTTTAAAAAACAGCCTTCAGATCTTGCAGTGTTTGATTATTCATGTATTATTTTTAAAAAAAGGATACCAATTTGTATGACCTTAAAATATGTAGCCTTACAAAAGTTTAATTAGTTGCAAAAAAATGCAGATTATTTGAATATAAAGTAGCAACAATAACAATTTTTGATGTATTATGGATTTGTTTTTAAGCTGAACATATTCCGTGCATAATGAATGTTCGAATACCACTGCAAGAGTTTTTTTTTTTCTTCCATACTTTTTAATCAACCAAGTGTGTTCTTTAAAAAAAAAAAGTTTTGTGAGCATCATTCATTGCATGATGTCCAGTGCTAACTGCCTAAATCCCAACACAACGTAAATGCAGTTTCATCATCAAATAATCAGTTTGAACCGCTCATGAGAAATATTTATATCTACATTTTATTATCCCTGGTTACTCTGTTGGACCCTCAGATTCTCTCTGTGTCTCACCATATCCTAAAATATCCCAGGATCCATGCATCTGAATATTGTATTTTCAGATCCAAACATAATCTCTTCTACTGCAAGCAAAAGTAGGAGAGCAACCTTAGCATTTTATTTTTCTGCTGTTAAAAAAAAAAAAAAAAAAAAAAAATTAAAAATTTGAGTAGCTAAATAGACACACTTTAAAAGAGGGACGCTCCCGTTGGTATTGCAGGTTGTGGCTGGCCAGCCTCGAGGCTGGTTTTCAGTGGTACCCCGCAGATAAATCCACTGATAAATGAACGCAGTTCTTCACGTAGTCTGCTCAGCTCACCTGGATTCCTTCGGGTTGGATCGGCCCCTGGTTTTAAGGTGGAATCAGAGAGTAGCTGCACCCCGTGGGTTTTTTAAGAGGGGGGCTGGCTGCCTCTGGCACTGGGACGCATGCCTGTGAGCGTGTACATGCTTATTTCGCTGTTTGATGTCTCTCTCAGCGCTCAGGTAATGGCGTGTTTTGCTTTCGCCGTAAAGGCTGCTCTCCCGCTGTTGACTCGTATTGGATATCTGAGCCCCGGGCGAGCGTTCGTCAGCTCAGCTGATATTTACAAACACTGAGAAACAGGAAAACATGTCTGGCCAGGATCCTCTGTCGTTATTTTTAAATTTTTTTTTTAAATTGATCATAAGTGCGTGTGTGTGTGTGTGTGCGTATGTGTGCGTGTGTGCCTATGTGTGTGTGTGTGTGTGTGAGCTGTCTTCAAGGGGCCACAGTCTCTGCAGGATTTTTTGCTGCCAGTTTAGGCCTTAGAAACCAGATGTGTGGACTGCAGCCAATCAGTGACTTCAATTAAGCACTTAAACACACCTGCAAAAAATTCAATAAATAAAATTTAAAATTACGAAACAGACTCTGTGGCTCTTTAGTATTTGAGCTTGTAAATGCCTGCTGTATAGTTATGACGGTTTCGTTGGAACGTTTTTGGAGAATCTCATATTATTGATCACAACATACAGTACGTTTAACATTTGTTTTATGTGAAATTGGTTTTATAGACCAGTCTGTATAGCCGTTTTCAGTATCATACAGTGTCTCAGAGTAAAGCCAATTAATTTTGCTGTGTAGAATTCATTTTTGTACTTCATATGTGAAAAATCCTGGGTGGAACTTGGAGGTGTTTATACGGTTGGGGTTGAATAGAAGGGATTAACAGAGATAATGGGTTGACAAACATGATTATATTTACCTTTAAATATGGATCTCCAGATTCTAATGGACAACGCTAAGGCACAAGGCAAATCACACACACAGACCATATATTTCTTGTGGAACAAGCTTTAAAATGATGCTTGTGGAAAATGGTGTTTTATTTTAAATATTGACCCTTAAAACTAACAATAGAAAGGTAGAACTGACCAAGGCATTTGTAACGCCCCCAAAAATAGTTACAGTTCTGCTTGCGAATGGTGCGGTTTTGTTAAATTTACCGTGAAGTTGTTATTTTGTCATAATTTGATCCTCAAGTGACATCTTGTGTGAAAACACATCATTTATCAAGAAGTAGTTCTGGAAAATCAATTCACCAACACAAATATGTTTCATCTCTGTCCTTTCTCAAGTCTCAGAATTGTTCACAAAAGCTTTCTGTGTCTTGATGGACTTTTCCGTCCTTTGAAATTTAGTGTCAACAAAACAAAATCTGTGAGTAGTAACAGTTTTGAAAAGAAACGTGTGGTATAAGAATGCCTTGATCATTTCAGCTGAAAGAAACACTTTAACAGTCCATCAGCACCTAAACGGGTTCAAAAAAAGTGTTGACAACCAGAACTTGTCCATATAGTGTATTCTTTTTTTCATACTGTTGCCAAAATTCCATGGTTTCATGTCTAGAAATAGAAGTCTCGGAAAGAAAATACTTGTGAAATTATAACCTTACTAAGATGGGAGGTAACCTCATTAAGAAAGCAGTTTACTGAGATAATTGTGAATAACATTGCATTGCACTGTTTTTTGATGGGTTTCAAACGTGTATTCAGATCATTTAATTCCCAGTGTTGCTCGTATTTTTGTCGATCGAGGCGCTGTCTGTCATTTTACACGGGGCTCGCGGGATCCATAATGCAGTGCGATGTGTGATGCGGTCAGTCGCTGCTGTCCGTTGAAATTGGGCGGAGAGAGAGAGACAGAGAGAGACAGAGAGACAGAGAGAGAGAGAGAGCCCCTACCCGTTTATACGTTGCCTTAACGTTTCTTCCCCAGGTTTTCTAGGTACTGGAAATGAGATTTATCAGAAATAAGAGAACGGGAACAGGGAGAGAGATTCTATGGGTGCCAGTCTGTGGCAAGAAGCAAAAAAGATTTTTAAAAAATAAAAAAATATCCATTTATCCCGCAGTGTTTTGCCGTTTGGGGCATTCTGAGCTGCTCCACGGCGTGTCTGTCGCAGTGAGACCATCGCTGTAATGTCTGTACGCTGTTACACCGTGGGATTTTTTGGGGTTTTATACGTGAGGGCAGTGTGTGTGTGCGCTCATGCCTGTATGGATAATAATATTGCATTTTGTTTGATTTCTTATCATTTTATTTTTTATTTTTTTTGTTTCTTCCTGTTAAGCTCTGAACATGCCTGATCCTGTTTGTGTTCCCTCTGCCCCGTTGCATTCTGGTTCTGTCTCTCACCATTGCCCCGGGGGGCAGGCCCTGCTCTCTAACTGTAGTGAAAATACATTTGTGTTGAAGTCTGTGGAGACTTATGTGTATCAAATGTTCATTTTTTGTAAATAAAAGATGAAAACGCCAAGTCGATGAAAATTTGCTTTTTTTAAAATTCAGTGACCTTGAGATCCAAGATTTACACCCGCAGTGAAATGCAAAGGCATGGTGAGCAATTAAACGTGGTTATTACAGTGCGTTTGTGTACTCAATGTATAATATTTATTATTGATTTATTTTTTCCATGCAAGGGACGTCTTTTGTCTACCGGAGTGAAGTACCGTTTTGGACGTACGCCATTCTTAAACACAGCGAGTTGTTGGCCTCACACTTTTCATCGGGTGTGAAGCGTGTCGTTTGCGACGAAAACGGAAACATTTCCAAAGGCTTCTCATTGGCCGCAAAGTTGGTCTATATCAGGGCTCACAAAGTTACCCATAAATCCCCCCCCCCCCCCAAAAAAAAAAAAAAAAATTATACTAATAAGAAAATGTGGAGTGAAAGTTTTATAATTCAATTATAATTCAATTCAATAGGAGTGTCTTGGGCAGGATGAGGATTAGAGAGTTTTATGTTTTTCTGTTGTTTATTTTAATTCTATTGAAGCAAGGCCATCAAATCCGGACCATGTCGGTGCCGATGTGGGGGGGGGGGGGGGGTCCAGCTGGCCGGAGTAACGACCTCATCGCCCCCGGCTCGAGGCTCACCCGTTGAGGTGCGCGTGACGAGTCTTCCTCTGCCTCTCGTCTGTGGGAGGCCGTCTTGCGAGCCGCGGTGTGACGCGATGAGAAGCGCTGTCTGACTTCACACGATTCAGAGATCACATGCTTGTCCGGGCTCTCCTGAACAGACAGTGGTGGCGGAGAGCGGGGGGGGGGGGGAAATGCGGGGAAAAGTATGCTATAGTCCTGAATACACACTTTTTTCTTCTTAATACCGATATATAACACACTAGATATTACTCACACATTCTGTTAGAAAATTCAAAGGTGCTTTGATACATCTCTGGATGTCTCCCCGAACCTGCAGAGAACTGACCAAAGGGCCTGTGCAAATGGGAAAAACATGCTTTCCAGGAGCAGCAGGAAGTCAAATCCTCTGTTTGTTTAGAATAGAGAAAGAGATCTGTGCTTGCTGTGCTCCCGACCGTACCATGTACCGCACTTTCTGTTTCTCGCCATTTATAATGCTCTTTTATCTACTGTATGCCTTTATTCTAACAAAAAGCTTCTGTTTTCTTTGAATGAATGTTGAGCCAGTTCTCCTCGTATCGATGTTTCATCTCGCTAGGTTATCAGAACTCCCTTCGGATAGAAAGCGTAAGTATCCACTGCCTGAGCTCAACATATAGATTTGAATCTGTAAATCTGAGGGCTCTATTGTCTGGAATCAATATCGCGTGGTGCATGGGCACAGTCAATTGCGTGGTGTGTGGGGACACCGGATATGGCTAGTGAATGTTGATATTTTCAGGACCTCAGATGAGTGGCACACCTGGAAAGTGGGCTGGATTATACTGAACATATTATCAGTGGGTGTGGTGCAGCTGGACTCATCAATAGCCAATCAAATTATTATCTTTTTATTCCCTTTAAGAGCTGTGATCATTGCGCAGGGCGTACTGCCACTTTTGGTTATCTACCGCTGCAGTGGAACACCAGGATAAGGATATTTGTTTGCTTTCGTTTCGAATTAAATTGAAACGTCGACAATACACTTAGAATGGGCCAGTTTTAATTTCCCGTTAAACCTGAAGCTAAATAGCTCAAACATGCAATTTTAGAACTAAGAAATAATGACAAAAGTGTTTTGAAGTTTTATTAAACAGAAAAAAATGGCTCTGTGTTACTCAAATAAAAGAAAAAATGTTACGCACAGGTACATCGTTAATTCACAATAGCATGGCTTAACTAATGGGTTTGGAAGAGTTGCGGTTTCGTCATTTTTTAAATACGCTAATTTCAATCATTTATCACCAGGTTCCAAATCAACCTGATTGTAACACACACGTGTATGCTCTTTGTAGAGAAATTCCACAACTTTTTAACGCGTTACTTTTAAGTAATTCAGCAAAAATGAGTCTTATTATAATTTTGCCTATTCTCCGCTATTTAAAAAACCGTCTTGACCACGAGTGGTAATGACATCCTGTGACCATCAGTAATTTGAAATAAAGTATACAAACCAAAATATATATATATATATATATTTTTTTATTAGCTCAGATATGATCATTTATGGGGACGAGGAACGAGTCGATGTCCCAGCAGGCCCTGATGTCTGAGGCCTACGTTAGACGTCCCCAATCAAAGCGAAACATCCTGCGGGCAGCGATAAAAATCTCTCTCTCTCTCTCACTGCTGCGGAACTGCTGACACTCCTCCCCTCCGCGGGGGAGAGCTCACCCCCCCCCGTTCCCTGGAGACCGAGCCGGCCGCCCAGGGGGCTACCTCCTGTACCCCAGGCCCTCCCCGCCGTGGGTCAAGCACTGATTGGTTTTGGGGGGCCCTGGGGAACGTGGGGGGGTGATTGCTCGCCTTGAGGAAGCCCTGGGAGGTCTTCGTGGGGACTAGATACGCCGCTCTGTAATCCCCTCTGTAAACACGAGGCCCTTTTACCGTGTGCTTAAGACCCAATTCAGCTACTCCGGCCTGTCAGTGACGCCGGGCCGACAGGTTACGATTCCCCCCCCCGTTTCCGTTCGCCCCCGGCTGTGCTGTTCCCATGGCGATGACGGAAGGCCACGGCACGGGCGCGCTGACCTGCGATTCTCTCGCACCTCTTCTCTGTATACCTCTCTCCTCTTCCCTAAACCCTCTCCCATAACTATTAAAAAAAAAAAAAAAAAAAAATTTTTGGTTCAGACTATCTTGTGTCTCCTTACTGTATGCTACTATAGTAAAGGCTTTTTATCTACATTTTATTCAATGGACTTAAGTGGACTTGATCCTGAGTTTGGTTACACTGTTGTAAGTCGCTCTGGATAAGAGCGTCAGCTAAATGCCTATAATGTAATGTAATGTAATGTAATGTGTTGACTGTGCAAGCGGTGTGACCTCGCCAGCGCACATCGTTACTGAGACCTGGGTAAGGGCTGGACAGAGGAGCTGCAAGGCCACGTGTACTCAGAACTCAAACCAGGGTCCTCCTGCAGTCTCGCTGTGTTGGTTTTCTGGTACTTATAGCACCCTTTCTTTATGGTGCATTTTTTCAAAATTCTGAGTGTTCTAGAACTCCATGCCTTTCATCTACCGGCAGTGATTGTTACATCACCATTAGGATGTTCAGTTAAGAAAGGGTTAAGAACAAGCTCCTCAACTGGATTAATCACTCAACTGCCCCTAATAATAATAATAATAATAATAATACCTGCCCAGGGCGGTACAGTGGTGCAGTGGGTAGCGCTGTCACCTTACAGCAAGCCCTGTGACCCCCCCGCGACCATGACCAGGATATGCGGGCATAGATAATGGATGGATGGATGGAATACCTACCCATCAATGCTCATAGGATTAATGTTATGACGGAGTTGACCTAAAGATTACCATTTGCTTCCTGTATGTGCTTTTAGTATTTCAGAAAACTGTGTCCGTAACGATAGAAATAACATAACACACAACTTAAAAAAAATAAAAAATAAAAATCCAAAAACAGTTTTAAACAAAATACTGCCAGTCAACAGAATTTCTCTCTGGATAAATTTAGACACGCCATCATTATCAGCAAAGGACGAGCCGATCTCATCTCAGATACGCACGCAGTTCTCCTGAAACAAAGAGCTGTCAATCACTCTGCCTCCCCAACAGAACACAGTCTGACCTTGCGATTAACCTGCTGATTAACAAAACACAAACCTGTCACTCCAGGACTTTTATACCGTTTAAGATTCTATCAAAGTACAATGATTGTGTAATTTCATATTTTCACAAGCTTCTCTTTGATGTCCTTCAGAAATAATGTACATATGTGAAATACATTTGAATATTTGAAAGCACTCTGCACGTCCTTGGGGATTCTCAAACAAATGCATTATGAACCAAAAGCTATAGTCAGATGAAAGAATTCTTTCTACATTTTTAAAATGATATTTATGAAAATGGAAATGTATTATTTATTATCTGCCATCTCCATTGCTTTTTTGTGGTGTCAAAATGGTGACAGTATTTTAAATAATAATCTGAGCCAGGTCTGGCTCTAAATATATGTCTGAAATATACATGCTTATAACATATAAATGTGGAAATGTCAGTGTGTATATCTGAGAATGAGTTCTGATTCAGTGATCTGTCACAGTGAACGGATTCAGACTCTGGTTTGTATCAGGGAATGGACTCAGACTCTGGTTGATATCAGGGAGTGGATTCAGACTGTTTGGTATCAGGGAGTGGATTCAGACTCTGGTTGGTATCAGGGAGTGGATTTAGACTCTGGTTGGTATCAGGGACTGGATTCTGACTCTGGTTGGTATCAGGGAGTGGATTTAGACTCTGGTTGGTATCAGGGACTGGATTCTGACTCTGGTTGGTATCAGGGAGTGGATTTAGACTCTGGTTGGTATCAGGGAGTGGATTCAGACTCTGGTTGGTATCAGGGAGTGATTAGACTGGTTGGTATCAGGGAGTGGATTCAGACTCTGGTTGGTATCAGGGAGTGGATTTAGACTCTGGTTGGTATCAGGGACTGGATTCTGACTCTGGTTGGTATCAGGGAATGGATTCTGACTCTGGTTGGTATCAGGGGATGGATTCTCACTCTGGTTGGTCTCTGTCTGCATCAGTGTCAGATCTTAGGAGAGGGCTCAGGTGTGCTTTGAAAGGATGACCTTTACTTTGATCTAAACTGCGATGATGAGCTCATCCCACGCGCTTTTCCTCTGCCTGGAGGGAAGGCATACATGAACCCAGGCACACACACGCATACACACGCACGCACACCTGCACACGCATACACACACACGCACATGCATTCACAGACACAGGCACATACACACACACGCACATGCATTCACGGACACAGGCACATACACACACACACGCACATGTATTCACGCACCCAGGAACACACACACTCACACTTTCTATATATTTAACTTAATTTAAATTCAAAGACCCCAACCCTGCTGAGCACATATAAGAGAGTTATACTCGTGGAGCATCACAGTAAAACGTGCCATATAATAAATAAGTAAATGAATAAATAAGTAAATAAACAAATTATTTTGACATGCTGTATCACCCAACACGCATTGCTATCGCCTCGAATAAGCAACCTGTCCCTGCCAAATAAGGGTCGTGGTGTGTTTTCAACAGCCCGTATTAAATCTGCACCATGCCGAGAGAAGGCTCATTAATCTTATTCACACACCGAGGTGTCTGAGGGTCCGCTGTCAGGCTGAGCCGGCTCGGCGTGCAAAAGCGTAGAGTAGGAAGGTGGCTTTGTTTTCCATAATTACGTTCCTGCACTTCATCCCGCTTCTGACCTTCATTAAATCACTTCTTTTTTTTTTTAAATCTTGGAGACGATCGCGTCAAGATGAACCTGAAATATTAAAAGGGCTCCACAGCCTCTTGACTGCTGGCTGGATTGGGTTTTTTTTTTTTTTTTAAATCGCTATGCTACTGCGCATATTCTGTGCATCGGGTCACAAAAGAGGATTAAATACTCCGCGCCCCAGGCAAGTTCATTTTTCACGGCAGTTTATGTTTTTAGTTCAGAGGGAACCGACCCGACTCCCGGCAGCGCAACGCACTGCGCTGTGTCCCTCTTTGCAAAGAAGCAATTTCAGCGAATTAGGGAGAGCCCGCAGACGCCGTCGAGTTTTCGAGAGGCTCTGCGATTCCCCTGATCGTCGCTGATCTCGAAAATCCATTTCAGGCACATCAAAGCGGGAAGCACCGACACAACATGATGACACGATGAGCTCGAAGAGCAAAAAACTGATGTTTCTTAATTTTATTAAATCCTCTCAGATTCCTGTAAATCCAAGCCTGCCACTCTACTGCTTTTCATATATCTTTAATATTCACTGTTTCCTCGGTAAAGAGGTGCTACCTGTTGGCGTAAATAAACTGAGCTAGCGAGCAGCCTGCCGGCCCTTCTGCAGTTCGCGAATCGCCACGGCCGCGGTGTTGGGACAGTTTGAGAATCGCCACTGCCACAGTCACTAGAAGTTTGAAAATCGCCACTGCAATGGTCTGTTAGCAGACATCCATGGGCCAGACAGTAAGGCGAGGATCGGCTGTTAATAGACTGCAAAATGGTCACTGAATGGTCCTGCCCCTTGAGGACCGCTCAAGGGGCCAAGACCAGGCTTAGTTATTGACGCTCACTTCCTGGTCTTCTTGAAAGACGTTGCTCTCTAGAGCCAGCGCGGTTGGATCCGATGTAGGTGTTTCATCCGTTAGTGTCAATGTAAGTCAATAGTACCAATGTGGTCAAAATAAAAAGTCAATAATTATTTTCCCACAAGGACATGTAGTTGTATTAAGTGTTATTTTTAATCTAATGTCTATGTGCTGATTTGTTAAGTGATTGTGTCAGCTGGACAATAGTTTAATAGTTTGTCGATCATTCATGGACAGGTTGCATCACTGCCTAGTCACTGAGCGTCACTCTTGGGCTGGTATCTCACACACTTAGTAATGACCTTGACATTCCGAGACCCATCTTCCTCCTTTCATCTGTGTGAAGTCTAATGGGGTAGTCAACCGTCACACACACACATCCCATTTCATATCATCATTCGTGTTGAATTCATTACACCTCGTTCTACTTTCACTAAGTCATTTTCACTATTTTCTTTCTTTTTTTGAGCAATTAGGTAGCAGCAAGCAAATATGGCCTACTACCACGAGTACCGCGAATGGTAAGGATGAGGGATAAGTAGCCGTCCCTCATTTTCCTTACTGCTCGGTTTCCGTCACCAGTTTGAACAAAATGGCGGCGCAAAAATAGCACTTTCCACAGCTTCAAAACACTTTTTGCACACATCACAGTCACTTTGCCCATATTGTTTACAGTCTATGGGATTGCTGCACTGGATATGGGCAGAATACAGACAAACCATTGGCCGTTACAGGGGGCCAATGGTAGACGGCCAATGGATGGTTCTGACTGGGCAAACCGGAACCAGAGAAATCATGGGCTGCTTGCAGGGCTTTAGGATTATTGTCTTATTTTCCTTCATTTCCATTAGTTTTTTTTTTTTTTGCCATTTCCAGTGTTTCCCAATAAAACAATTTATTTATTTATTTGTTTGTTTACTTACTTATTTATTTACAAATTGCCGTGGGATTGGATCTTGCGAGTGTTTAAAATGCCTTCGGTAAGCCGAGTTCCTTCGCCCGACTCTAAACCCTGAGACTGTTCCACCGTGAGATTCGCGGCGATAGCATTACAGCGGAAGGCAGCCGCGGTTTCTCCCCTCAGGGGCTGTGGGGTCCGCCCGCGTGCGCGTAGCAACGCTCAGCTGCCTGTCCGGACAGGCACGGGCACGGACGCATCGCAGATTCCTCTGGGCTTTTAAAAAAAAAAAACAAAAAAAAAAAAACCCGAGGACGCTCTGTTGAATTCACAGTAACTCAACACACCTTTCTCGCATAGTTAACTGTCACATTGCCTACCGCAGATCCCTCGTATAAAGGGGAAAGAAACAATAGCCGCTCACATAGGAAGGATTACCTAAATGAAAAATGACACCTGTTAAACGATAGAGTACCGCATTATTTTCGTAGGTGGTTTGCTCTTTTGTCGAAGAC
Source organism: Anguilla rostrata (assembly GCF_018555375.3). NCBI lineage: Eukaryota > Metazoa > Chordata > Actinopteri > Anguilliformes > Anguillidae > Anguilla > Anguilla rostrata. The sequence goes on along the minus strand of NC_057944.1, from coordinate 38,235,180 downwards.
CACGTGCAGCCAGGGGGACAAAAAATTATTTAATTTTTTTCTTTTGAAAAACATGTTTTCATTTTGTTCATGAATTACACAGCGGGTCAGTGCAGAAAAAGAATCAATGTTTTATGTAACATTAGGTATATAAACAGAAGCCATAGGGTAATTTCCTGTATTAACAACTTGGTGAACGATCCAGAGTTTAAAGTGATGTCATTTTTTTTTCTTTTTTCATTTGAAACCAGCGCTTGCTGTAGTTTTAAAGCAATATTCTGTCGTAGAACTGCTTGCTGCATTTTGTCTTCATAGAGGAATCAGAAAATGTGTCTCAAAATTTCATCGACATACAGACTGAAAAGTCAATATTGAAGGCATACTATGCAGGAATTAAAAAATATTAGAAAATAAACACTTTCAAATTTGTGCACATACTAGGTGAAGGTGCAGAAATTTGGCAAAAGTGCACAAAAAACATACTGAATGTGTTTTGGACGTTTCTGGGCATGGCGCTGTTTTCCATGTGGGGAGGGGTGGGTATGGCTGCAGAGCTCGCTAGCAAAGAAGTCCAGATACAGTGCAGCAAAAAGACAAGCCAACAGGGCTTTCTCAATTACTCAATAGCTTTTCCTAGAAGGCGACACGGAATTGGCTTGTATTCTGTTAGGCCTGTCAGTAATGTCATTGGCCGTGTGAAGCTGGGGACAACAAGGACTTTCGCGAGGGTCTGAAATGTTCAAATTTAAATTTTTAACGATAAAACCACTATTCAACGTTCAACATACTGGGATTAACTAAGCTATAATCGAATTTGCCTTCCTACTTTCGCTCACGGTCACTCGTTTCACGGTACCAATGTTACCTCTAGCTATCCAGCTGGCCACGTTACGGTAACTCGCTTGGCGTGAGTGGGCGGGGTTGAAGATGAAGGAGAAGACTTCTTTGATTGTAAACACAGGCCAAGAAATCCTGCATAGTAGCTAGTCCTTTAATGAGATGTTTCGTAATGAAACTATACCATGCACCCCATGCCTGCATCTCCACATAAATATGCTAATGTGTGAGACGTTCCCCAGCGCAGTCTGTACTCTATTGTCCTGAATAAACAAGGCCGTGATGGTTTAAAACACCTGCGGCGATTAACAGTCGAGGCTGTTAGTAGTTTGTCGTTGCCCGTGTCGCGAAGCAGGAATAACCTGTGGAACGCGGTTTGCCCCTGGAGTTGCTCTGCCGACGAACACAACGCTCTCTTCAGCTGGCTGAAGGAAGGAAATTCAATTACAACGAACATTTCCTTCGCTGTGCCCGCAGTGAAACGGTTGGGGTTTCCACAAGGTTCCGGTGTCAGACGTTACGGATTTTGAGTTTAGGGAGCACGTTTATGCTGCAGTGGTTCATGCATAAATTTGTTTTGAATTTTTTTTGCCTGTGACAGAGCTGTCCAGGAAATGGGCTGCTTCGGAAGCTGCACCTGCTACTTCCTCAGCAGTGGACCATTAAGGCCTTTATAAAAATACAAAAAAATAAATCAAATCCCATTGCCATTTTTTTACTGAAAAGCCTAGATGTGAAACACAAGGCAGTGTTTACGAGACCTTGAAGAAGAAGGATATGATTTATCCCTGTACCTGCAGAGGCTGGCCCAGCTAGGGATTCAGCACATTTCCTCCTCAATGCCGGGAACCTCCATCTCAGCGAAGAAATAAAATATCGCTCTGAAAACATCACAATCCCTGCGCAGCTCTGCAAACATCCTACTCTGTCACTGACGTACCCAAGCGGCTGAAGGTTTGGCGAAAATAATAGTCAACTAAAAAAAAAACTAAAAAAAAACAATGGTTTTATTAATGATACCTTTGTGCGCAAATCTCAAACTCCGGTTCTGGAGGGCCGCAGTGTCTGCTGGTTTTGGGGGTGCCCTCAGCACCAGTGTTTCATTTAAGTCACTGATTGGCTGAGGAATCCACACACCTTGATCTCAAGGCCTTAATTGGCAGCTGATTGAAAGGAAAAAACACAAAAACTCGCAGACCTGCAGCCCTTTTGGGATTCAGTTTGACACCCCTGCAGAGCAAAAAGCTGTATGCAATGATAAATGGTTCTTATATTGTAAGTACGTGAAATTGACTAGCTGGTAGCAGAGCAGTATAGTGTTTGAGCTCACTATGACATTGACTAGCTCATAGCAGAGCAGTATAATCTTTAAGCTCACTGTGATATTGACTAGCTCATAGCAGAGCAGTATAATGTTTAAGCTCACTATGACATTGACTAGCTGGTAGCAGAGCAGTATAGTGTTTGAGCTCACTGTGACATTGACTAGCTGGTAGCAGAGCAGTATAGTGTTTGAGCTCACTGTGACATTGACTAGCTGGTAGCAGAGCAGTATAGTGTTTGAGCTCACTGTGACATTGACTAGCTGGTAGCAGAGCAGTATAGTGTTTGAGCTCACTGTGACATTGACTAGCTGGTAGCAGAGCAGTATAGTGTTTGAGCTCACTGTGACATTGACTAGCTGGTAGCAGAGCAGTATAGTGTTTGAGCTCACTGTGACATTGACTAGCTGGTAGCAGAGCAGTATAGTGTTTGAGCTCACTGTGACATTGACTAGCTGGTAGCAGAGCAGTATAGTGTTTAAGGAGCTGGGCCTGCTGCTCCTAGGCTGTAGGATTCCCAGAGGGGGCCCCTGCCACTGTACCCTTGAGCAAAGTACTTCACTGTAATTGCTTCAGTAATATCCAACTATATAAATAGATTGTATGCACTGTAAGGAAAGTGAACTGTGTAAGTCGTTCTGGATAACAGCATGAGCCAAATGCCTTAAATTTGATATTATAATTAACATGGAACAGACAGTAGGCATCTATCAGATAGGAAATGCTAACAAATTGATACCCTTAATCTTTCTCTGTCTGTGGGAGCAGAATATTTCACATTGAGGAATATGAATTTAATTATTCATAGTAAATACAATTAGATACATGACTATTAAATAATTATCTTATTTTTATTTGGAAGACTAATGCCTAATTTTGCCAGTGTATCCCATAATTTGTATACTTTGTTGGTCTTTGTTAATGGAACAAGTAGCTGTTAGATACAGTCGCTAACTAGACACAGAAAACATTTGAACATATGCTTGAAAACACTGATGCTAAGAGCTGTCTAGCCAGTCTGTGTATAGTTTCTCTGTTCAGCGCTACAAAATGGGAACTGCTGCTACGCTATACTACTGGAGCCAAGTGTTATTATAAACAGTGTTAGCACCTGTCCTTTCTCTGTCTCACACTTCCTCAGTTTCTGCAGGTAACATTAGCCACCGCCGCTACAGGGCTTAATCCGATAGTGTCTACACTAGGCTAACAACACATTATCACTTTTTTATTTTCATAGTTTCCATTTGAGCAGCTCAGAGAGTAATTAAATTAGCCATTCGAGCAATGTGTGGGTGAGGAACAGTTTACTCTATGGGTGAAGAACGTCTGTGATTGTATGCCTGAGACTGAAACATTTGCCTCTTTTTTATTTATTTATTTATTTATTGCACATTTTTTTTAGGCATTTATTGTTTACATGCCTTTGAGTGTATGTGAGCAATAGAAAGCAGTATGTCATGACAAAGACTGATGATTTTTTGCATTGCATGGTTAAAAATTTTCAGTTTCATATTTTTGACTGGAGTGCAACGACGTTTTGCCACAATTAAATCTATTGTTTGTTGGATATCAGCTCTTGGACATAACATAAGGTTCTGATATAGATCATGACCTGAGCATGAGATGGGCCAGCATTTAGAAAGAGCTTCTCTTCTACTCTGTTGGAATTTTGAAAAGGTAGCCCCTCCCATCTACTTCCTGTACTTCAGAGGCTGACAGAACTCATTTCCTGTTAGGAAATTAAAATGGTGGAGGGCCTTGTTCTGTTCTTCAGCAGTTGGACCTGCAGTGCTCGTCCGTTCATGCTATGAGCCTTGAAGTCGATTAAAAATGACAACAAAACAAAAGTGACTAAGTAACCAAAGCTATTTGGTTTAGGTAAATTTAGGCTACGTTTACACCACGTCTTGATGTCTCAGTTCCGATTTTTTTTGCCTATATCCAATTTCTTTGACAGCCCGTTTAGATCTACTTTTAAAAAAGATTCATATCTGATATGGGAATTGGGTCACCCTTCTCAGGCTTGTGTAAACATAGCCTTAGATTGTGATGTTTTACTGTAGAGTGAGGAAGTGCAAATGTGTGATGTTTAAGCTTAAATTTCAAGGAGAAATTAATATCTGGTTCACACCCTGACCCGAGGAATGCTCATGTCATCAACACCTTATGATTTGTGATTTTCTCCAAAGTCTTCTGCCTGTGTTCAAGCACCGTTTGTCCTTAAGTTTGTGTTTACTGCCTTACTTGGCTGCACACACTTGTGAGGTGGAGTTGTTGATTGTATCCCCGCCAAAATGTCATAATGAAACATCAAATTTAAGCAGTTTAATTAATGATAATATCTTTCTTATCCAGCAAATATGAATGCATGTAGTCCAACAGTAAATAAAATGTGTGTATGTGCAACACACTAAAGTTAAATGATTGTATTCTACATTATAACTTACCTCAACATATACCTTAACAATATTTAACTCTGTATTACACATTACTTTCTCAGGGTTGTCAGATTGCTGTTGTCATATTTTAGCCTCTGTTTGTGGGGGATATACATATTATTATTATTATTATTATTATTATTGTTGTTGTTGTTGTTGTTTTTTAAATTTTATTTTATTTAACCATTATTTAACCAGGAAAACCCCATTTAGATTGAAATCTCTTTTGCAAGGGGGACCTTGTTGTTGTTGTTATTATTATTATTCTTTTTCTGATACTGTACATGTTAATTAAATCCATGCATCACTGGCAGTTTTCTCCTTCCCCTACTCATCATCGTTTTGAGGATTTTTGGTTTTCCTAAACGATGGAGTGACGGCATGGAAACTCCGCGCAGGCAGATAGGATCATAATTTGCTTTAACCGCTCGAGATTTGGGCTTGATGTCAGCGCTGGCCGATGTTTGTTTTGAAGCGGCTGAGATTTTGGACGCGCGAGCGCGCGCGTGAGTAACCGGAGACGGGGGCGTTTGCGACATTTCACTCAACCTGTCACGGCCTGCCGAAAGCCTGCGATTTTGAAAGAAAGGGCACCCTCCACAGACGGTGAGTGAAGTGCTTTCTTTGTTTACGTGATGCGGGACATGTTTGCAAATTCGCCTTCTTCACGTTCTCATGTAGGCACCGACACTATCAAAGAGGAAGGAGGGAGGAGGGGGGGCAGCAATGTTTCTGAATTAAACAAACTGCTTAAGAAAATAACTCAGGGAAGAAGGGTATTTTGTCACCAAGTGAGAAGACAAAGAGAGGTGCTGATGTGCTGTACAGATTGCGCCTGTTTATTTTTACAGCAAACCAGCCGGGTGTGATTAATTGCGCGTAGGGTGTGCTGGGCGTGATTCAGAAGTGCTGCAGGAATGTAAGCTAACGGTGTTAGGTTTTCCCCCACACCGAGTGGAGGTGAGCTGACTGTTCGCGAGTAGCGTTAAGCGTCCACAGCTGTCCGTTGCACTCAGTTTTGGGCGGGCCACATTAGTCCCTGTTCAGGAACGGGTTTGCGCATGAACTGGCCTCGGGGTTACGTCATCAGTTGTTTTCTCGGGTTCTCAGATGAGCAAAGATAGCAGATAGCGGCGAATTCAAAGCTCATGACCTCCGTTGTAGGTCCAGTTTTGTTATCAAAAACTATCCCACAACTGTATAATAGCATATATATATATATTTTTAATGTTCCCAGACATTGGAGTAGACTGCTTACGGCTGATTGTTCTCATTTTGGCAGAATCTGGCCGAAAACTACCCCAGAAGCGTTTAAATGTTTAGTATTTTAATTCTTGAAACCTCTTAGCGTTCACTTAGCGCAGTGGTCTCTAACCCTGGTCCTGGAGAGCCACAGGGTCTGCTGGTTTTCATAGTGACTCTGCACTTCATGAATCAATTAGAGCAGTTGATTACACAGTTAACTCAACTCACCTGGTGTCTTGGGTCTCAATTGTGTGCTGATTTTAAGGTGAAAACAAAAACCAGCTGACCTGTAGCTCTCCAGGACCAGGGTTGGAGACCACTGACTTAGTGTCTTTGAGAGGTTTTTTTTGTTAACACGCTATGACACATGATCAAATAAGAATGCTGCTGCTTTGTTTCTATGTTCTGCTCTTTTTATCATGAAGACAGGAGGGTAACAGCTGTTATCAGTGAAGGAAAGCCACGGTCTCTGAAAATAAATAAATAAATAAATAAAAACAAGTGCGATGTTTTACAATAGCTTACTGGTCCCTGCTGAGGCCATTTCTCATCTGAAGGCTCATGCATCATAAAGTATATTCATATTTTTCGGCTTCATTTCCACTAAACAGAATGATCTGTCACAGCTGAGCGACAGGCAGATTATCCCTGTTTACAATATGAAACAAAACCTGCGTTTCAAAACAATACATTGTCCTTATTGAAATACGAAGATGATGCTCGCTCATCTGGACAGGTGGAGACACCTGCTGTGTACTTCTTCTTCCCCTCTGCACTTCCGCTGCCAAAAAAAAACAGGTACTCCACAACCTCAGAGACACAAAGGTATCATGGTCACCCGCAGCCTTAGAGATACTGTACCAGCTCATCCACTGTAGCCCTGTTTATGAATTTATTTCGAATCCCTACCTGGGCCTTTGTGTGTGCGATTCCTTATTTTCGCATCAACAACAATAATGAGCCTGTAATGGAGAACTTCCTCTTCCAGACCCTGTTCGGTTGGCTGGTCAGACTGTAATGTCTGACATTTTTTAACGGGGTTCTCCACATTGCTGCGGAGCGCAACAACTTCCCTCCGAAAGCAACACAGTAATATTTCCTGTTTTAATTCAGCTCTGAGTTGAGTCCAACAGGGACCACCATATGTTACATTACAGGCATTTAGCAGACGCTCTTATCCAGAGCGACTTACACAACTTTTACATAGCATTTTACATTGTATCCATTTATACAGCTGGATATATACTGAAGCAATTTCGGTTAAGTACCTTGCTCAAGGGTACAACGGCAGTGTCCTACCCGGGAATCGAACCTACGACCTTTCGGTTACAAGCCCAGTTCCTTACCCACTGTGCTACACTCCGTCCTGTAACACTGTAAGAGTAGATTTAACACCAAATACAGCTTACTGTGGAAGTTACAGTTTTCAGAGGGCTGCAGAATTAAAAAAAAATAAATAAAGAAGTTTTTTTTTTTGTTTTGGCCAGCTTTATTATTATACCACAGGCCAAACGGTTACGCAGGTGTGAATCTCAGAGCTGGCAACGTTGTTCCAGTGCAAATTAGAGAGATGATTTCTTCAGCGCGGCGCGTTCACACCCCGCGCGCCTTCACATCCCCGTTAATTCGCAGCCTATTAATAAACACGATGCGGCAGCGGGGCTGGATTGAGCTCCGGGTCGACACCTTACTGCCGGCGCTGGATCCCCTCCTCAACCTGCCAGTCAGACGGTGAAGTAAATACGACCCCTGCGCTGTCTGGTTTTTAGTATATTAATATATATATATATACAGTGGGCGCCATAATGTCTGGAACAAAGCCATATATATATATATACATATATATACACTTTTTTCTGTTTGTGGAACCTTCTGCTGACAGTAGTCACTGACACATCCTTGTCTGCCTCCTGAAGAGTGTTTCCGATCTGTCTGACAGGTATTTCTTTATTACGGCGAGAATTCTTCAGTCATAAACTGTAAAGGTCTTTCTTGGCCTACCGGGCACTTTGCGATTTCTTGAGCTCACCAGTGCTTTCTGTCTCCTTAATGATTTCCAAATGGATGATTTTGGTAAGCCTAAGGTTTGGCCTGTGTCTCTGACTGTTTTTGTTTTTTTGTTTAAAAAAAAAAATTATTTCTCAGCCTCCTGCTTCCTTGGCTTTCATTGGCATAACTCTGGTCCTCATGTCGACAGACGCCAATAACAGACTTTTCAAAAGCCAGGAGTACCAGATACTGAAATCTGTCTTGTGCACGCAGCGAAGAAGCAATTGATTAATCATGAACACATGTGAAGCCATTTGCCATTTGTCCCAAATGTTATGACACCCTGAAAGGGGGGGGTGGGTGGATATATACAAAAGTGCTGTAATTTCTACACGGTGAAACCAAAATGTATTAAAATACCCTTTAATAGTATGAATTCTTTGACTGAAAATCTACAATTATGGAGTACAGAGCTACACCGAGAAAATATTTGGCTTTGTCTCAAATGTCATGGTGCTCACTGTATATATATATAAATATATATATATAGTTTTTAACCAGCAGCTTGATGAACAGTACTGTGTAGGAGTGAGTAATGGCCTTTTAGCTGCCTTAGGGGCTAATGAATCATAAAGCTGTACTTTTATAAATTAAGCTGTGATCTGTAAATAAAGGAAATACATAAAACAATTTTTTAATTATGTTATTGGAGAATATTTATAGCTCTGAAAAGCTCTCTGTTCTGTGCGTTCCTGATTAAAAGCACAGCGTGATGAAAACTTCACTGAGGCCCTGTGGTGGATTGTGGCTTCCACAAAGTAAAAAAAAATTAAGTTGGTACAAAGTTGGGAGAAAGTGGTTCAAAGTACAAAACACTTTTCAGTGAGAACTGCGTAAAAGGGCCAGAAACAAAGATGTGTGGGTTGTGCGTGTTTAAAATACAGTAGACAACGTGCTCTTCAAGTCAGAGATGATTCATCTGTTTCATCAGTAAACATTCTTAAAAGTCGAGTGTGTGACCTTTTAAAGCTGTGATTCGATCTACAATTACGTGTGGCTGCGAGAATATCTCCATAGCAAAGGACGTCGTGTCACGGGGGGGTCAGTGCCATCAAAGAACAGCGGTGTTGCGGCTGGTTCCTTCGGAGGAGGCAGACTTGAAATTGGCCGAACGATGAACGGCCGCGGAATTTTCCCGAGTAAAAATGTCGGGCCAAATCCGTAGGTCTGAAAAAACATAATAAAATGTCTCGGGGTCTCTTCTCTGAGGGAAGCACTCTACCCCTAAAGGGAGACGGATGGACATGGGCGATGACGATGGGTGATGAAAAGAATATATCAAAGAGAGAAACAATACAACTCACTCCATTATAACCATACTGAGAGACTGAAAGAATTTTCGACCGCATTATCTTCGAAGTTGCAGTTGGACTGGGCTGCAGGGGCGTCAGCCATTTTGGCTCTGCGGTCTTGCGAAAGGCCACGCATGTATCACTGACACATGGACTCATTCTTCGCAAAACGTGGTCATTTTGGCTATTAGAAAATCATCTGATTTGGCGTCTGTCTGTGTGGACCTTGCGTGCACGTCTGTGGTTTGATCCTCGGACTTCTGCTCAGTCTGCTTGTATGCGTGACGTTGTACCATGTATGGGCTGTTTTCCCTTCCGTTTCGGAGTTTAGGCCGCTGGACCGAGCCAAACTCTGGCTCCAGTGAGTGACAGGATTAGGTGGGCCTCTGTTGCCAGTGAGATTATCAAGATCATGCTGATAATAAGTAACCACCCCACCCCCCCAGCCTGACAGAGATGCTTCTGGAGTGTGGGGTAGCAGATCATACTCTGTTGCCCCCCCCCCCTCCCCTTCCTAATTCCCCGCAGGCAGCATAGGCCTGACAAAATCATTGTGATTACATGTGATATACTGTACAGCAATCCTGCTGGGAGAGAGAGAGAGGGAGGGAGGGAGGTGAGAGGGAGAGAAAGAGATGGATGGGGGAGGGAGATAGAGAGAGGAGGGAGAGAGAGAGGAGGGGAATGGGGGAGGGGGGGGAGAGGGAGGGAGCGAGAGGTAAGAAGGGATTGCTGTTTGGAATTTCTGTACTGTTTGCCACAGACTGAGAAAAATAAAAACAGATGGGGAGAAAGAAAAGGATATGAGAGAGAGAGAGAGTTGAAGAGGGACATTCTGTATACAACCATGCATGCATATGTACTTCATTAGTGATTATTTTTCTTTGTACATCAGATTATTATACTGTGTGATATGAAGACTCACTGTAGGATATTGTTAGTGATCGGTCCCTTGTATTTACAATGCAGCTTTTGGAGTCTTACCAAGTATTGTGAAATGATGATGGAAATGAAAAACTGGGAAATGATAATCTCAGTTAATCCTAGTCTGCTAACCCAATCAACCAGTGGGCGTCACCACGGCAATGAGATGCGGACCCCTGACTGACTGATCCCTCCTGTACCGTAGCCAACACGGTTGGCAACTGTTCTTCACCTTATCTATGGAGCTGGCAGCCACAGTTGACACTGGCATGGTCTGGGTTCAAGCTATGACCGCAGGGCTTTTCCATGCACCTCAGCATGGTACCTTATCCGAATGCGCCACCGACAGCCTTTTCTTCTTATGGTTTTAATGCTGGACCGTGCTGTGCATTTGTGTGGCACCCGGATGAACAAGTGATTTTTCCTGCTGCGTTTCAGTGGTCAGTGATGCTCCCTCTCTCGTCAGAGGAACAGACCACCTGAACACAGCCCGTGGGAGGTCATGTCCCGGTCCAACACAGCCTTTCTGTGTTTCAGCCTTTATTTGTGTGTGCACAGGTCATACGTGACTTGGTCATACATGGTGAATAACCTGCGCACGCATCAAAAATTTTGATTTACGACAAGACACACGCAAACTGCAGCTTTAATTCATTATTCAGATGCTCAGATTATATCAGTACTGGCTTTTCCAGAGATCCAGATTCACTTTTGCCAAAAATGTTATTTAAAAAAATGAGATTATTTTTTAAAGAAACATATTTAAGAAATTAACATTTTTGTTGAAATTACTGCATTCATGTATTATGTGTATAATGAATTGATATCATGATTTTTTTGGATCTTAAATGAACAATGAAAGTTATCACTACTCAAAAACACATTAGTTACACTGAAGCTCATTTAACGCTGAGTTTGCCTGTGTATGTGTGTGTGTCCGTGCGTGTGTGTGTGTGTCCGTGTGTGTGTGTATGCGTGCATGCTTGCGTGCATGTGTGTGTATGTGATTGTGTATGTGTGCGCGTGCGTGCGTGCATGTGTGTGTATGTGATTGTGTGTGTGTGTGTGTGTGTGTGTGTGTGTATGCGTGCATGTGTGTGTATGTGATTGTGTGTGCGTGTGTGTGTGTGTGTATGTATGCGTGCATGTGTGTGTATATGATTGTGTGTGCGTGCGTGTGTGTGTGTGTGTGTGTGTGATTGTGTGTGTGTGTGTATGCGTGCATGTGTGTGTATGTGATTGTGTGTGTGTGTGATTGTGTGTGCGTGTGTATGCGTGCATGTGTGTGTATGTGATTGTGTGTGCGCGTGTGTGCGTGTGTGTGTATGTGATTGTGTGTGTGTGTGTATGTATGCGTGCATGTGTGTGTGTATGATTGTGTGTGCGTGTGTGTGTGTATGTGATTGTGTGTGTGTGTGATTGTGTGTGCGTGTGTATGCGTGCATGTGTGTGTGTATGATTGTGTGTGCGTGTGTGTGTGTATGTGATTGTGTGTGTGTATGATTGTGTGTGCGTGTGTGTGTGTATGTGATTGTGTGTGCGTGTGTGTGTATATGTGATGTATGTGTGCGTGTATGTGTGTATGTGATGTGTGCGTGTGTGTGTGTATATGTGGTGTGTGTGTGTGTGTGTGTGTATGTGATGTGTGTGTGTGTGTGTGTGTGTGTGTGTGTGTGTGTGTGTATGTGATTGTGTGTGTGTGTGCGTGTGTGTAGTACAGTACGTGGCTGATACCTCGTTCCAGGTGTGATCACAGCTGTTTTGCAGGAGAAGCTGTTGTTTTATGGGTAAAAAAAGATGGTGGCAGAGGCGCCTCCCGCTGAGCCTGATTCAATGTAAGAATAAATTAGTTCTGTTTGTAATTTGGGAGATAACCTGCGCAGGGGCTGAGGCGAGTGGGAGATAAGAAACGACCGCGAAAAAAAAAAAACTACACAAATTTTTCACCCTGCCTCCGCTAAACTAAACTTTTCACCAAAAAACTTTAATTAAAACAGGCGTGCGCACGCAGTCGGCCTGCACACGGCAGACGGCGGGAATGGAGCGCGGAAGCTGGCGGAAAGTTAACTGAACGTGACGTCGTCGAGCGGATTAATCATCGCTTTCGCTGTTTTTTTTTTTTTCTGATGGCTGCTGGGATTCAGCTTCCCCTTCCTTTCCCTCGAGCCTGTTCATTGGTCCTCTGATGACACAGGAGCCTCATTACTGTCGGAGAATGGAGACTCAGAAGACACAGCAGGACTCTGGGGGCTTCATGTCAGCTCAAAGTCCAGTCTGTTTATTTAAATTATTTTATTTATTTATTTTTTTTTTGCAACATGCCCGTGTCCGATTCTTGCCTTATTGCTACAAATCGGTTATACATGGAGAAGAGCATTGTCTCCCGAAGTCTATCCCCTTGAAAGACGCCTCTCAAATTAGGAAATAGGATTTTAGCCAATCGCGAGTTTGCGCCGTTCATGTGAATACCGAACTTCTTAATATAGCCGTGCCTGCTTCTGACGGATCGCCATGGCGATGCCTACCGTTTATTTAAATGTCGGTGTAAGTTGTGTCGTGTGTTGATGCTCTCCCTGCGTATTGCAGTGCTTTATGGGGCGACGTAGCTCAGAAGGTAAGACCGATTGTCTGGCAGTCGGAGGGTTGCCGGTTCAAACCCTGCCCTGGGCGTGTCAAAGTGTCCTTGAGCAAGACACCTAACCCCTAACTGCTCTGGCGAATGAGAGGCATCAATTGTAAAGCGCTTTGGATAAAAGCGCTATATAAATGCAGTCCATTTACCATTTTTGAAAATAAAAAATAAAGTCTCATTTGAGATTCGTCCTTAAAATGAAACATTACGTTGCGTTGTTTTACGTTCCTGTGAGTAGAAGCTGCTGCAGGCGCGGCTCCATAATTTCGGGAACTCTGTGCCACCGAGCATTTTTTGCGAAGCTGCGGGCATTTGAGGCGAGCTGTGATATTGCAGATGAAGAACAGGAAAGCTCTTAGTGTCCTGGATAGGCCTTCTGCTTCCTGGCATTTCTGGGGTCTTAGTGATGATCCAGGAGGGTTCGGGCTGGCAGGAGGAGGGGCGGGGGTGGACGGGGGTGGATTTAGACAGACGTACGCCGACGTTGGACTGACTCATTGGACCGGCTGCTCCTTCGCCTGCCCTCTCATTGGTTTACGCAGGTGGCACTGGTCCCGTGAGAGAGCTGGTCCTTGTGAAGGATCTTGGTTTAGGAGGTTCTGTTTTATTCCATTCCATTCCATATTGATCAGTCCTCATCAGCACCGCCGATTCAGCAGTATGTGGCACATGAGTAACACGGTGAACGTGGGAGGTTATGCATTGTTAATAATAGTTACGAAGAAATTAATAAATAATGTGAGGCCTCTGGGCAAGGAGGGGGGGAGGGGGTGTATTTGAGGGACAACTCATTTGCTCCTTGTGTGCTGTATATGCAATAGTTTCTAGGAAACTGTTTATAACCACAAGGATCCTGGCAAAAAGTAAAAACCCAGCTAGTGTTTTTTGTTTTTGTTTGTGTAGCGAGTGCAGCAGTGGAATCTGTATTTCAGAAGTCTCCCTTTTTAGTTCAGCAGATGTACAAGGCTGAAGTTGCATCTTAACATTTATGAAAGGCTGAATGAATGCAAGGAAGACAAAGAAAGAAAGAACAGGTCAGAATGTCAAGCATTGAAGAGGCATTAATAAAGTTCTGGATCCTGACCAAGCATTAAAAGCAGTGAGTTAGTTACATAAACCACAACAAACAAAATAGAAGCTATCCAAGCCACACGCTCTATAACTCAGATTAATTTGACACATTTTATTTGGTTAAACTGTGAGCCTTTTGTTTATTATTTTTGTTTGAGTGTCAGTATGGGCTCATATCTTTAAACTGCTGCCCAACTGCCGGGGCCTTTGCCAGATGAGTTAATCTGTTTCAAATGCCGCATTGTTGCTCTGCGCTCCGTCTTTGTGGATTTTTGGGTGCCAGACTCCGATTTGGGTGCGTGTCCCAGCCAAATGTTCACGTCTGGCCCTTCCCGCGGATTTAATCCACTGTCGAGCTGTGATTAATTGGCCACTTAATTGCAGGAAGGGAAAAAAACCCACTGGTTCTCTAAGTCTCCACCTCACCACATCTGTTAGTGTAATATGGGTCTCACTGATAAACCCCAGCAATCTTTACCATTGCAGCAGCCTGCTTCATTTAGTCTCAGTGTCTATCTTCTGTCACTGTGAGCCCCCCCCCCCCACCACCACACACATACACACCCCTCCCCCCTCCGATGTGGCTGTTAAACTGTGAGTTTTGAGAGGGGTGGGGTGAGCTGTTCCAGGTAGTTTGTCTGTTAGTCTACATGAGTGCTGGAATGTCTTTGAAGCTACAGTGACTGTGGAAAGCACAGGGCCAGAACTGGTATTCTGTGATGTCAGAGCGAATTGTGGGGGGGGGGTAGGGGCTATGGTATGTGTGTGAAATCATGAATGTCACCCCTATTGCCTCCCTCGGGGCAGATCAGAGGGAGGGGTCCCACTCAGGCAGGCCCCCTTGGGGGGGGGGGGTCTTCTGCTCCCCTCAGACTGTAGCAGCACAGCAAGGCGGGGGAGAGTTTGGGCCTGTATTCATAAATCACCTCAGCTGGAGCACACTGTATTCATAAAGCCCCTCAGCTAGAGCACACTGTATTCATAAAGCACCTCAGCTAGAGCACACTGTATTCATAAAGCCCTCATAGAGCAACGATATAAGCACCTCACAAAGCACTGTATCATAAGCTCCTCAGCTAAGCACCTGATTCATAAAGTCTCACTGGCACACTGTATTCATAAAGCCCATCAGCTAGAGCACACTGTATTCATAAAGCACCTCAGAGTAAAATCACACGCTAACAGCACTTCTGCTACCAAATGCTGTGTCACCTGGGCGCCACAGGTGCACAGTTCCAGAAGGCGTGCAGGTGTCCTAGCGACTCAGGCACCCCCCGCCCGTGTCCTGCGATCGTTCCGGAGGGCTGGGATGAAATTAGGTGTGGAGACGCGCGCTGGTACCCATCCAACCCCTCGGCTCCTTCGGGCCTGTGCAGGAGGACGTGTCTTCCCTGGCCTTGACATCTGCGTAAGTGCAGTCTGTCTGGCCGTTAAGAGACTCTCCTCCTGAGTTAGAAACGTTTCGGGAAAATGCCCTTGAAGTGGACTACGAGGAAAAAAAGTGCTTATTGAAATTCATAAGGCAGGATAGCCGTGGATGGCTTCCACCACAGTTAAAGATAAGCTGTGGTTTGTGTGATAATTCCTGAGCTTTAGTCCTTTGTTAGCGCAGCTAATTTGTATTATTGACATCTGGGGAAGCAGAACTTAATAAACACAGCGATATAAAATCTCTCTTTACTTTTGTGGGGGAAAAAATGACCTTTAAATTAGCTACAGTATATGGGTTTTTTTGGAGTTTCCTTTGCTGAATGCAGCAGTGAAAAGTTTTTTGTTTTTTTAATGACGGTTTTTCATAAGAATATGAATGGCATGAATAAAAGATTTCTGCAGTTAGCTAACTATCTGAGTATATGGTGCTTCAGTTGCTGCCTTAATTGTTACCGTGACAGCTGTCTTAGGGCTGTCACTTCTTAAAGATCTGTTCTCATCAGTTACATACAGTAACTGTCAGCTCTAGCTACTCCTCAAAACCTCTTTGAATTTCCAATGCCTTGTTTCACTGCAGACAGTGGGCTTGGAAAAACCTGCACGTTCGCTCCCCTAATTAAAGTGATTAATTGCGTTCTAACTTGAATACAATTAATCAGATCAATTAAGGGAAGGGAAGGCGGAGTTTTTTTGTCTGACGTTACAACTGGCTTCTGGAACCGTCTTCTAGTGTCAATCACTGTCCGCCAGATCTGCCTATTGTGACATCACAATCTCCCCCTGGACCACCAATCACAGCAGGAGTGTGTGTTTTTAGTGCTGCAGACTAGACTTATTTTCAAAGTGGCTGGAAGCCCCAGGGATTGTGGGAGATTGTGATGTAAGACGCATGATGGACTACCCTTACACTCAAAGCATCCAGTCTTCCACTTCCATGTACTGAAGAGCCCCTGGAACATAGTGCATACTGTATATATATGGTGATTCTAAATAATTTTACAGAGGGTCCTTAAGGCTTCCACCATGTTGGACTTTGCGACATCTCGGATAAAAGGTTTGAACGCAGTGGAACTAAATTATTATTATGTTTGTCTTTATAGGCTCAAAATTAAACGAGCGAAATAAGTTCGCTTTATGAGAACAACACACCAGCACTCATTCACCATCTCTCTCTCTCTCTCTCTCTCTCTCCATCATTCCTGCGTGTCGAGGTCCTTTGGACTTCATATGACGCATGATAAAGTGGGCAGACCAAGTGCAGCCATGTGAGAAAGTACTTAGTCTTGCAAGCGCTTTTTTTTGCGGGGGGGTGGAGGAGGGGGAGTTATTTTACTCCCAGCATTGAGAGCTGCATTTTTAGAAACGCTGTGTGTTAAATATGCTTACATATTTTTATTGGCAGGCACAGATCTCTCCCTTTGGACCTTCCTGATGGATGGAACTATATGAGCCTTGTTCAGGACTGATGAGTGAGCCGTTTATCTGTCCTAAATGCTCCGTTTGCTCATTTCTCTTTGCTGTCGCTGGGAGTAAAATCGCGTTGGCTGGACGGCCGGGCGTTTTTTTTTTGTTTTTTTTTTTTGGCTCGGACAACTCGACCAATTTTCTCAGAAACGTGTTGAAATTGTGAGTTCACTGCTCCAGTTCACAGAACGTAATCTACAGTGACTGAACCGAGCCCTTTAGAACTTTGCTAATTTGCCCCCCCCCACCCTTCTTCCGTCCCCAAATAGCCTTCTGACTAGTCGTATTTTCAAATGAAATATTTACTTCTCTTGGCTGTTCTAGCGTTGGATGAACTGTTCAGACTTTCACTTGGTCTGTTGCACCACAGGCAGTGTGACAGACTCTGCTTTGTCCCTCCCATAGAACCCCACAAAAACTGTAAAAAAATAAAATGAAATAAAATAAAAGAAACCCTCTGCACATTATGGCAGGAATAGGTGCTTAGCTTGGATGTGCCCTAGACTGCTTCCAGTTACATTTTTCCCTCCTGATGGAAAGTGGCAGCACGGCTGTTTTTTTTTTATTCCTTTTTTTTCCTTCCTCTCTTTTTGTGTGTCCCCAGAGTCGATTGAAAAAGAGTGCTGTTCTCATCCTTTACTTCGTGCCCTATCAGTCTGCCGCGCCCTTGTGTTCCCGCTAAAACCACTGCAGTGCCCTTCATTATTAATGTTATTTTGTTAAAGGTGCGTGCGCCAAAAACACAGGGCTTCTGCTTTCTCTCAGCGCTAACGTGTCGGTTACACATGCACCTTCTCATTTTATAACGTGCGATGTGCATTCCTGTGTTCCTTTAAGAGTGTGTATTTAAGAGCATTGTAAGCGTGTAGGTATGTACAGTACCTCTCCATGTTTGTAATGTATGTAACATTGTGTTTAACGCTTGCAGGGCTGGCTGTGTAGTGTAGTGATCCGGGAACTGGGCTTGTAACTGTGGAGGTTGCAGGTTTGATTCTCAGGTAAAGCCCTGCTGTTCTACCCAGATGAGGAAGGTACTAAAATCAACTTAAGCATAATTAAGTAAATACCCAGTGGAATGTAAATGGGTACTGTGTAAAAAAATATAGGCTGAATGAGAACATCTCCTAATGCCGAAATGCAAATGTTTGTGTGCATGTATGTAAGACAGAGTACCGATGAGCAAGTGCCTGCATAATGAGTTCATTTCCTCAGTTTTGCGTGAGCAAAGCTTTAGTGCGAAAGAAAGGGTGCTGAAAATGTCTAGCCCTTGATGTCGGAGTGCCATAACAAACTGCGGAGTGTGTTTTATAGAAACCAAAAAGAATCGCCTGGCACTAAACTTTTCGCATTCCCTGCGTGTGAGTTTGTCATTTCCCCCTGTTGTGTTCAAAACAGCGGGAACAGATAAAAACAACCTCCATCCCAACCCCCCCCCCCCCCTCACCCAACCCCCCCATCCCCATGATTTTAACTCATTTCAGTCTACGATCGGCAGTAAATTGGTAAGCTTGGGAGTTTCAGTGACAGACTACTCTCCATAAGCCAATATCAGCTGCGCTCAGTAGTGAAACATCTGAAGACAGTAATTTGAAGAAATTCACCACATTCCTACTGAGCTCCAGGAGGTGTTTTTTTCTTTTTTCATCACTCAAAAACTCATTTTGTTTTGATTTCCGAGTACATTTACTCAAGCAAAGTGCATTTCAGACGCGTCAGGTGTTGTTGTGTTCAAAAACCTGCGGAAAAAAAAGAAAAAAAAGAAAGAACATTTCTGTGCTTTTTGTTCAGATATTATGGACTGTTTTAGAAATAGATTATGGTTTAAGTGCTCAAGTTATGTCTAGGAGGAAAAATGCATTCACGAAGAAAGACTAGAATTTAATGAAAATTACAATCAAATTAAGACAATAAGCTAGGTGGGTTGATTAAGAGATGACAAGGAGCTATCCATGGAGTGAAGGTCAGGACTAGTTTCTTAACAAAGTTTAATACTCTATGTCTGAAGGTCATTTTCATGTACAGGATGAGAGTTTGGGCAAGCTAGGTAACAACCTCAGCTATGTCAGCCACTTCAGCTGGGATGAACATAGCTGTCTGCCTCAGATGCGGAACAACAACAGAATAATGAATGTAATGAATCATTTTTTTTAATCACGATTGAAAATCTCGGTCTTTAAATTAGACCACTAATGCTGCTCCCCAATCCCAGCATGCATTGGGCGAGAGGTAGGAGTACACCCTGGACAGGTGCACACACCACTCACTCACACATTCGTACTCCAGGGCTACTGAAATTTAGACTCCCCAGTTAGCCTAGCCTTCATGGACCATGGAAGGAAACCAGTGCATCGCTATATTCTAGAACCTTCTGGAAATGGCAGAAAGCTGAGGTCTTCTTGCACGGATAAAAAACAAAGACCACGAGCGGCCGTAGAAACGGTGCCGGCTCACAGGTCTGGAGTCGAACCTCGGCCCGCCGCGCGGGGGGGGCGCCCCGGGTCAGGGGCACGTCGCCGCGCCCGGAGCGCCGTTAGATTGAGAAACCCCCGTCGCCCGACACATCCCGCCAGGCCGGGTGTCTCAGCGCACCCCACCGCTAACCGAAAAGGAAATCACAGCCCTGACCTACACGTTTTTTTTGGTTTTTTTTTGCACACAATCCGTTTACACAGCTGTATATTTATTTACTGAAGCCCTTCAGATTAAGCGTCTCTCGCTCGAGAGCGCGACAGCACCGGCCCACCTGGGCATCGCGCCCGCGAGCCTGGAGCCGCAGATCCAGCCCTCTAACCCCTGCCCTACGCCGCCTGCTCTTTCTCTTCTTTTCTCAGCTCCGCGTCTTTCCGCGGCTACTCATTTTGGCTAGCCTGTTCTGGCCCAATATCCTGGCACAGTGCGACAAGCTCCCCCCACCCCTGGCAACCCCCCAGCACCCCAGTTAAAATGTAACCCACCCCTCCACACCCCCCTCCATTTTGACAGACGCTGAATTGACTTTTTCGGGGGGGGGGGGGAAATCAGCTGTCGCTATGCGCTTTTCATACCCACGCTCTGAGTGGATGATGTAGGAGAAGCTGTTTGCTCATTTGGGTGGTGATTACAGGGAGTGATCTCCAGGGGGGGGAAACCCGTTGAAGAAATAAATAAATTTAAAGAAGTGGACAGGGGAGGGGAGCGGAGGGGGGAAGGGGGGGGGGCTCAGCGCCGTAAATAAGCCATTACACCTTGACAGCGGCTCCCAGGTCGCCAGCTTAATAAATGAGCTCATTTCGAAAACCCGGCCGCAAGTGTTCGGGGGGCTGTTCACATTAGACAGCAGCCCGGCCCACGTGTTCGTCTCAATCATCTTCTAATTGCACTGCCTGCTATGTGGCTCTCCACAAAGGAGCGGCCATCTTATGGGTGCGCCGCCAACCGCCTGCGCTGAGCCCTGGGCCACTGAAATGCACCGCCTCGTGACTGACTCCTTCATCGCTCTTGCTCAGTCCTGACCACCACTGGTTCATCCTCCCTTTATTCAGGCCCGACTCTCTTCCCCACCTCCCTCTCCTCAGGCCCCTCTCTCTCACGTTCCCCCCGCCCCCGTTCTTGACTTGACAGGCCTGGACTGCAGGAAAATATCATCTCGCACTACATCACAGAGCAGCAGCCAGCTGACTCTGGCCCCGCAGCGCGTGTAAATACAGGCGGGCTTTGATCGCCGAGATGTTGTTGTGAAGGTAGCAGTCGTGTAATTTATGAGGAACAATCCGGGGCATGATTTAATTCTTACAAAAAAATTTTTTTTTAAGGGGGATGCTGTACTGACAAGTAGTATGCTGTTGTGTTGTCATGGATACTGATTGGAGGATGAAGAAGTTTCATCAGACCCAAAATTGGGTGAAGCTAACCACTTTAAACCACACTTTACTATCCACAAACACATAAACTATGATTGGTTAAAATCAGTGGGTCCCTGAAAACATAGGCTCCACCCTATTTTAGAGCTTCACTGATCATCAGATAATGACGCTATTTTTTGATGATTAAACCTACTGTTTATATACTGGAAATATATATGTATTTACAAGGTCCAGTGAGGGTTTCACCAAGGGATTCACTAGCCAAGATCACAGAGAATTCAATCTGCCATTGAATACCATGGAACACCTGTAACTACACCATTCACAGGCTGGCTGGCATGGATACAAATCCCCAGCTTAACTGCAGAGAGTTGAGCCAGTTGGCTGCACTCAGGTGTGTAAAACTAGCCTGTGTCTGGAAGCAGAGTGTGTGGAAGCAGAGATGGAGTGTGTTTTACGGGGACAGGAGTGTGTGGAAGCAGAGATGGAGTGTGTTTTATGGGGACAGGAGTGTGTGGAAGCAGAGGTGGAGTGTGTTTTACGGGGACAGGAGTGTGTGGAAGCAGAGATGGAGTGTGTTTTACTAGGGGGGACAGGAGTGTGTGGAAGCAGAGTGGAGTGTGTTTTACAATGGGGGACAGGAGTGTGTGGAAGCAGAGGTGGAGTGTGTTTTATGGGACAGGAGTGTGTGGAAGCAGAGTGGAGTGTGTTTTACGGGGACAGGAGTGTGTGGAAGCAGAGATGGAGTGTGTTTTATGGGGACAGGAGTGTGTGGAAGCAGAGATGGAGTGTGTTTTATGGGGACAGGAGTGTGTGGAAGCAGAGATGGAGTGTGTTTTACGGGGACAGGAGTGTGTGGAAGCAGAGATGGAGTGTGTTTTACGGGGACAGGAGTGTGTGGAAGCAGAGATGGAGTGTGTTTTACGGGGACAGGAGTGTGTAGGGGAAGACAGAGGTGAGAGTGGTGTTTTAGGGGACAGGAGTGTGTGAGAGATAAGCAGAGGAAAGGGAGTGTGTTTTACGGGGACAGGAGTGTGTGGCAGGTGTGTACGGGGACATGGTGGACAGATATTAACGCAGTGTGCGCGTTCGGCCATCGGCAGCTTCCAGGTCCTTAGGCTGCTAGCGGGGTGGCGGTAAAGAGCACCGCTGTCGTTCGCGACGCTGGATCCCGCGGGGAAAGGCAGGAGCGCTCTGGGACTGCGAGCAAAACTTACAGCGTCAAAAAAATAAGAAAAAAGAAGAAAAAAATACAAATGAAAATCTTGACAACAGGATACCGTGTCCCCTGCAGCAGGAGTTTCGGTAAGCGCCATCGTAATGAGATTGTGAACTTTCTGAAGGGGGAAAAGTGCTGGCACCACACTGAGCTGGCAACGTTTAACGCAGATTTATGAACTCCATTACGCCACATTTCTGCTTTTTCACCGAGCTCTGTGCTCATTTGTCTCGTTTGGAAACAAAAAAAATATTTTTTCTGAGGAAATAAAAAAATCACGTCTGAACTGGGTTGTAAACTGACTGCAAACCGGCACCATCTTGGTTTTGAAGCGTTTGAGTCTCTTCTCCTTCCCTCCCTCTTCCCCCAATCCGTCTCTCTCTCTCTCTTCTTCTTCCTGCCTCAGTCTCTCTTTCTTTCTCTTTCACCCTCAATCCCTGTCTCTCTTCCTCATCCTCCATCAATCCCTCTCTCTCTTTCTGAATTTCTCCTCAAGTAGCCCTGTCCTTTGCCATCTCTTTCTCTTTCTCTCACTCTCTATCTCTCTCTCTCTCTCTCTCTGTTCCATTGGTTTTGGGGTTCCAGCTTTCTCTCTCTCTCTCTGTGGTTTTGGAAACAGGTATCCACCCCCTTCCCCCCTTCCCGCCCTGCCATAGGTTTACAGTCACACACTGCCAGTCTGTCCGCTAAGATACTCCCCAGGAGAGCTGAAATATGTGTGGCCCCTGTAGAGTGAGCTCTTAGGGCCCACGGTCATGGAGAGATCCAGGTGGCACGTCCTCTCAGAGCGAACGATCAGATTTATGGATGGAACATTCTTTCGGGGGCTGCGTGGGGGGGGGGGGGCACATCATTTTTCTTTGACAGGGACAGGGGGGAGAAAACAGTCCCTGTAATTATGCATGTCCACGACGTTCGGGGGAGCAACAGCTTCGAGGACGTTCAGGAGCGACAGCTCGCTTTCATCGAGAAAAAAGAGCCGTGTTTTCCATTACACGCCGCCACGGCGCGTTTGTGCGCCCCGACGGATGCCGCGCCGAGGATTCCGCCGGGCGAGGAAGAGGATGAAGGGCCGTGGCGGCGCCGCGTCACAGCCGGGCCTGGGGAAACAGCTGCGACCCCCGAGCGAGGCTGTTACGGCTTAAATAGGGTGTCACGGCAACGCGGTCGGCCCGCCACTGACGGTCCCGTGGGACGGGGTGCATGGGGTGGACGGGGTGGACGGGGTGTGGGGGTTTTAGAGGAGGCCGAACTAGGGCCCGGCTGGGAGGTGCCTGAGCTTGTCATGCTAATGCTAAGGCTAACTGCTTTGCCATGTGCGATCAGAGCAGTGGATGAAGAGAGGTGGGAATTTTCAATGTCCACTGAGGAAAAATAAATTTTTTTATTTTATTTGAAATTTTCCCAAAAAACTTAAACTGCAAGTACACTTTATCAGGAATAATGTGGATGGTTTTACACAAAACAGTGCATAATCCTCAGACTTGACACACTAAGGTAGTGATGTTCGTTGGCTGTGCTCTGAAACCAGCGGTTGGCTCACATGTTACCTTTTATCATAACTTTCTGTGTATCTACTTCATTTTTGGCCTTGTGCGAAAAGTGTTTTAGTGAACGCCGTTAAAACATCTGTGCTAAAAATCATATTCCGACCTTTGCTTTCCGTTCAGTCAATCAAAATGAGCATGTTTTCCGTTCATTTATTTAGCTTTACCCGGATCTCCATTTGGCCCCAGTGCCGGCCCTAGACCTTGAGGGGTCCAAATCAGGATTTGATTTTGCCCCCCCCCGCCCACTCCCCAACCCAAATTTTCAGTAATATATATTTCAGAATAATTAGGGGGCCCCGTGGCAGTCCCAGGCCCCTACAGCAGCTGCGTGTGTCCCTTATTGTGTCGGGCCTGGGTTTTGCCCTCCCACAGTGTGACTGTGAGAAATGGGCTTTTCTGGGAAATGCCTGGGAATGACCTGGATGACTGCACAATGCATGCTGATGCAGGGCTGCGCTGTGGGTACATATGCAAGCTGAGCTGCCGGTAAAGGCTATGGAGTAACCAGCAGGGGTTTAGTGAGTTTTTTTGCAGTTTTTTTCTTGTTACTTAATGATGAAAATAATTGCGAGGATCCTGGTAAATTTTATGAATGGATTCATTCAGATTTTTACATTTTTTTTATTTTCACATTATCAGGAGCCAAATTGTACAATTACTTAGTCCCTTCTGCTGTGACCTCACAAATATGAACAGTCTCTAGAGTCTGGGGGCCATATTGGTTGTGAGCGTGATCAGTCATGTCCTTACCTGCCCGTGGCTGAAGATCTTGCTGATGTCATAGGTCATAGGTCACATGTAAGCCAACCCAGGCTTGAGTCATAGTGGTTATATAAGGTCAGAGGACCTGGGAAAGGAAGTGCCTTTGAAGAGGAGGTTTTTTATATTGTTTTTTCTACATTCTAAGTCAGTGTTCTAGAACATTGCTTTCAGTCACCAGTAGTGATTGTGACATCAGCATTAGAATGTTCAGTTAAGATGAAAAATGTGCTTGCAGTCTGTTACGCAACGTCTCCTCCTGTGCTGCCTCCTGCTGATTGGCTGTCTGCAGCCTGCTTGGTAAATTACTTGCGTTGAATCTGGACTGAAACGGCACAGCCACGGTGAACAGATATCCGGCCATATCCCTCAGCTCGGCACGCGCCACTGAAGAGGATGTGAGTGCCAATAATCCTGGTACCTGAGCAGCAAAGCCTGTTCAGCCAGCAGGGGGTTCTGGGTAAAAAAAAAATACAGGCCGAAATCACTGGGCGAAATCACACATCCGGAGTCGCTAGGTTGCACTGGAGGAACGGGTGTGAGAGGGAAGCAAGGTGTGGGCAATGCTGAGGTATAGGGCGTGGACCAATATCCTGATACAGGTGAGCTCCTGTACAGGTCTGAGCTTGCTTTGGTCTAAATCTGACCTCATCTTTGCCTTAGTAACAGCAAGGGAGGGGGAGGGGGGTTCAGAACAGTTTGTCTTCTGGTGTCACAGATCAGAACAGTTTGGCTTCTGATGTCACAGATCAGAACAGTTTGGCTTCTGATGTCACAGATCAGAACAGTTTTGTCTTCTGATGTCACAGATCAGAATCGTTTGGCTTCTGATGTCACAGATCAGAACAGTTTGGCTTCTGATGTCACAGATCAGAACAGTTTGTCTTGTGATGACAGATCAGAACAGTTTGTCTTGTGATGTCACAGATCAGAACAGTTTGGCTTCTGATGTCACAGATCAGAACATTTTGGCTTCTGGTGTCACAGATGGAATGAGAAATGTATTTTAAAGGGGAAAAAAAAGAGCTTCACACAGAGCTTTGTGGACAGCAAGCATCAGCGCCGATCGCTGCATTGTAGCATCAGCAGCGGCGACTACATTCTCTGCTCCGCTCGTGCACGTTCACTTTATCCTGGCAAATTATGTTCCATCGTGCAACTGAAGCCAAGTAAATGAGTATGTCAACAGACCATGTAAAAGCCATTCCGTTTTTGTCTACTGCGGTAGTTATTCTGAAGGCGCGCTCGCACTGCTTAGCGAGGGAGCCGAGCCGCGCTGAATAGCGCCGTGCTAATGAAACCGCGCGCGATGCGCTGAGACGGAAACACGAATACTGCAGTTATTACTTTCATTTCATTTTTGACAGTTATTTATTAATTTTATTTTGGGGAGGAGTGGGGGGGGTTTGTATTGCTGATAGTGCGCGGTGTTTGAATGTACTGTAAACGGATGGAACGCTCCGCGCTGGGATGCTATCTGCTAACCTGATGAGCCACACGAGCGTGGGAGCCACTGCTGTTTATATATTTGTCATCTTTCATTTACCCAGGTGTGTCTGTTCCAATGTGCAATACCCACAATGCCGAGGGGCACTGAGACTTAGCGGTACTGCTCAGTGTTGATGTTCCTATGAGATCCCAGTGTGCCATAAACTTGTCCTTTGAGTCAATGTGCTGTAAAATGCAAATGAAATTTTTACGAAATGAATTGGGAAATTGAAACTAAAAAAAAAAAAAAGAGATGCTGTTATGACTTAATTAAAAAAAAGTGAAAGAGTTTAATTTAAAAGTAAAAGAGCAGTGAACACATGAACTGATTAAGTTGCCCTGCTCAAATGGTTGGAGGCAAGCGCCTCCTTGAATTCATCTGAGTAAACTGAGCTTTTACAGTCTTTCTCAGAGCGGCGGATGCCTGTAATGAGTTTCCCTCATCGGGGAGTCAGGAAGAATGTAATGGCTAAAAAAACTGGGCTCGTAACTTGGAGTTATGCGGGTTTGAGGACGAAGTGGGGGGGGGGGGGGGGGGCAATGTTGCCGTACCTTAGAGCAGGGCACTTCATCTGCTCCAGGAAAACTATCCAGCTGTGCGTAATGTAAAATGAAATAAAACTAAATGAAATGAAATGAAAGTTAGGTTGTGCAGGTTGCTCTGGATGAGAGGCTCTGTTATGGGATGTGAATGCGGATTGGCTGCGGGGAGCTCACAGGTGTGTCGGCCGCGCCCGCTCTGCGTCAGCGCCTCGCTCCGCCATTTTACACGCCGATGTCACGGCTCCGCCCCCTCACGCGCGACGAGCCCCGCGGCGCGACGTTACCATGGAGACGCGGAGACCCAGGGAAGCCGGGCCGGGCGGAGCGGGGGATAATTTCGGGGCTCAGCTGATCTCACACACAGGCAGCACTCTGCAGTCTGGCTGGCTGACAGCAGGAGCTAGAGCTAGAGATAGAGCTAGAGCTAGAGATAGAGCTAGAGCTAGAGATAGAGATAGAGCTAGAGCGCTCGCAGAGACGCACGCGCTAGAAGTTTCCGTTTGCTAAAAAGAGTTTTAAAGTAAAAGTCTCAGTCGTTACCGCACAGTCGTCACTCACTTCCTGCCAGCCAGCCAATGGCGTCATCCCCCCCCACGAAGCTGAGCTCCGCCCAGCCACGCAGAGCTCTGCCCATCTGCTGCTGGTCCAATCCACTACTAGACCATTAGAAATCTATTAGTCAAGCCATTAAACACTGCTATCAGACTCTATACTGGACACTGCAGCCAGAACACTCATCGGACACTGCAGCAGACACTCATACGGAACACTGCAGCCAGAACACTCATACGGAACACTGCAACCAGAACACTCATACGGAACACTGCAGCCAGAACACTCATACGGAACACTGCAACCAGAACACTCATACGGAACACTGCCACCTGCTCATACGGAACACTGCAACCAGAACACTCATACGGAACACTGCAACCTGCTCATACGGAACACTGCAACCAGAACACTCATACGGAACACTGCAACCAGAACACTCATACGGAACACTGCAACCAGAGAAACAGGCCATTGGTTCCAAAGCAGCCGTACCACCACGTACCCAGGGTGGCATTTCACCAAGCAGGATTGCAGAGTTAGCTGCATAACTGTGATCCAGTCCACTCTGTAATCCTGCTCCGTGACATACTCCCCTCTTACTGCCAAATGGCTGAAGCTAAAGCAGGTATGAGCTTAGAACCTGGATTCGAGACCTTCTGGGGAAAAATATGTGGTGTTTTTGGGACAGTAGGGGGCGATTGTCTCTGTGTTCACACGAACCCCAGTGGAGAGATGGAGACAATCCACTCAAGCACTACGCTGATTGTGAGTTAATGCCTCATTGCTGTAAAGTGCTTTTAGTATGAGAAAAGAACAATATACATCCAGCCATTATTACGATTATTATTATTATTATTATAAGGACAAATACGGTATGCAGCTTAAATTTTCAGGCATAAAGTATACAAAGAAAAGCCAGTCGGGCCTCTCATTAACCCAGCCTGGCTTTGTTAATCACGGTGTCTGACCTATCCCCCTCTCTGCTGCTCCTGACTCTGCCCCCCCCCCCCGGCATTTTTTCACTTTGACTTTTGAGAGCTTCCTTCCTTTACTCTTCTCTCTGTCTCTGCTCTGACGGTTTTAACCAACGAGGACTGATGTCCGGAAAAAGGTTCGGAATTCCCGATATTCCCCTCCCATTATACAAGGCCTGTGCCAGCCACAACAGTGCATTATCTCCAAAAATCAACAGACCTCGATGGCTTTTCATTCCCTTGACAAGCGCTTTCTCTTGACTTGATCTAATTTGCTGACGCACAGACACAACGTCTAAGTACAGTGATGTAGCGCTAATTTAATCTGTCGTAATGCGTGAAGAAATGCACGCGTGCCGGTTCACGTATGCGATACGCGCGACCCAGTCTGCACAAGATCTTTTTTACCCCCTGCCGCGTTGCAGTCGCACGAACGAGACCTCCGACAGTCAGGCAAGAGGGCGAGACGAAAAATAATTGCGTAAAATGTTCTTTTTGTTAAAAGGAGGAAAACTCTTCACGTCCTTGTGTACTGTAATTTATACTTTTCTTTCACTTCCCGATTGATTCCTGTCTTTGAACTCCCTGTGCAGGCCGCATAACTAGCTACTGTTTCAAGGCACACAATTAGCACTAATAAGAGAAAACTGCCTCTCTCCCCCATTGCAATATTTAATGAGAACTTCACAGCACTTTAGTTCCTTCACTATTTATGTGTCTGCGCTAGCTCGCGGCTACGGCTGTCATCCTTGCTTTTTTTTTTCTTTAAGTAAAAAAAATAAATAAATAATAAAAAACATGCTCCAGCCGAAACACAGCATGTGAATTTATTTACAGAGAGGCCCCTTTGCATGTGTCCATTAGATGTAAGTATAAGGTGTTAAATCTGCCCGTCTGTCTGAATATGAGATTGCGCTGAGCTCTCAGAAAAGATATAAACACACACAACTGTCCACCTCGATCTGCTTTCTCTGTCTGCTTACAGTTGGACTAGACCTCACTGTGATGGGCCTAGTGTGACTGGCTTTGTGCTGTCCCTGAGATTGCTTAGTACTGCCACTGATTCTAGAAATATGTCACGTTGGGTTAAGTAGGTAAAATATAGGAATGCCCATCCCTGTCGGACAGATGGTGCAGACTTCTTAAACCTAGAAATCATATGTATGTACGCACCCCACCCCACCCACCGTCCCACCCCCTCCGCAATGTGTTTGCATTATACAACCCAGCGTAGTGTCTGCCCTGCCTGTAGGATTAAATTCTTGGAAATCAGACCCACAAGGTCTCTGAAGCTTTGGCTGAAACCAAATGGAGAAAGGGGGGGATGGGGGGGATGGGGGGGACTGTATCCACGGAAACCCTCCCACATGTCATGTCCCACGCCTCGTTGTTGTTCTCACCGACAGCTGGCCCTGTCTTTAACATAAGGATGTTGGGCCTTATTCACAACACTTTCCTTACATTATTTGAACTTCTGTTCTTAAAAATGTTCCTACGAAAAAAAAAACAATATGAGATTCAGGACACACTTGCAGACCTTTGTTTTTGTGCATATCCCAGATGATGAATGCTAACTGTTTGTAAATTTTATGAATTTGTGTGTGTGTGATTTGCATAAGGAAACAGCCACGAACAAGTACAGGCAAGAAAATAATGATGAATGCCGAAATGTTCTTGCACACAGTTTACGATCAGATGCCATCGTACACTTGTTTTGTGAATGAGCCCCATTGTGTTTCTAAATGTTTTTTTGTGTGTCAGAAGCCACAGAGAAGAGGTTTGCCTGTCTCATATAGAAGAAATGTGACACGCCACGGATTTTAACCACCAGCTATGGCTGGCATTTCAAAGGCTTGTGTTTGAAGTATGTAGGCCACTTACAGTATATGAAATTTAAAAAAAGAAAAATTGATCCTTTATGTAAACAGGTGGCTCTATTGACGTGGGGCTATTGATTAATTCCAGGTTGCTTTCCCTGTTTTTTCATACGTTCTGTCACTGCAAAGCACCTTTTTGATTGTAGTTTTTATGACATTTATTTTGGGAGGTATTTTTATAACCAAATACCTTTTAGTGTTTTTTCTCTTTTTTTTTTTGCCCCTCGCCTTCGACCCGTTAGCTGAAATTAGCGCAGTGGTGTCCTCCCACTCGCTTTGGAGAAGAACAAAAGCCAGCCGGTTCCTGTGGTGAATCGTCACCGGGGCCTGCTCTGTGGGGGTGTGGGAGCTCAGCTGGAGTGTGAGGTCACAGCCACGCCCCTCGTTTTGCGCAGCGTGGGGGAAACGGCCCTCTGGGTACTCCTCGTCATGGCGACGGACCCGGCGGAGCGGGTGAAGGATTCGGGCATTTGAACACCGCCCCTCCGGGACGGGTACCAGCTGGGGAGGGCGAGACACCAGGAAGCTGAGCAAAGAGAGGGAGAGGCAGGCCGTTTTCGGAGACAAGGCGCGCGTACGCACGCGTCACGGTGACGTTCGGCTTTCCGCACGGACGAGCTCAGAGCGCGCCGTCGCTCGGAGAGCACGAGCTGTCCCAACTGTCACACGGAATGTGACGTCCCCCGAGAGCGTACTGCCAAAGAGCGAGAATCTCACCATCGCGGGATAGGAGTACATCAAAGATCAGTGCTCTTTAAACAAAAGAAATGTAACAGAAATCCTGAAAGTAGACGTCGTTGTGAGAATTTAACTTCCCATGGGCCGGAGGCGGGATTGCTGAGATACGTCTTCCCGGTTCTCGCAAAACAAACGGCGGTGAGAGCGTGAGGCGTTGCCGTGGCAACCCGCCGATGCATGCGGCGGGGCGGATAATGGCGGGCCTGCCGTCTGTGGGCCGGACGCCGCGTAGCCCTGTGACCCCCGATCGAGGCGCGGGGTCAAATGGCGGAGCCAGCTGCTGAGCCCCCCCCCCCCCCCCCCCGCAACAGAGCCGGATTCACTGTGTGCCAAGAACCAGAGCCACCACGGCTTCAGCCAAAACAGCTGCTTTACCCCCCCCCCCCCCCCCCGCCGCCGCCGTGTGAGCGTGCACGTGTGTGTGAGCGTGCATGTGTGACTGTTCCCCCCCCACGTGAGTTCATGTGTCTGTATGTGTGCGTGAGCACACACGTACACGTGTGTGTGTGTTTGTGTGTTTGCATATATAAATGTGTGTGTGGGTGTAGGTGCACGTGTGTGTGTGTGTGTGTGTGCGTGCGCACGTGTGTGTGTGTGTGTGTGTGTGTTTGCATATATAAATGTGTGTGTGTGTGTATGCGCACGTGTGTGTGTGTGTGTTTGCGTATATAAATGTGTGTGTGTGTGTGTGCACGTGTGTGTGTGTGTGTGTGTGTGTCTGGATGTTTTTTGAGTGTGTGGAGGGTATCAGTCTCCAGGTGATTGGCTCTGCTTCAGTCTTTAGCTTGTTTCTCTGAATGCGGGTGAAACACAAGGGTGACAGATACCAAGGCTTAAAATGGGCCTGTTTATCATCTATCATCTTCAAAGAAACCTTCCTGTTATCCACTACTGCTAAGTGGGGAAAAAAACATATCAATTCGTAAAGCAATTTCCGAGTCGGCTATGTTAAATGATTCCCTTTTATATATACAAATGAAGCTTAAATATACTTAGGGGTTTTCTTTCAATAATTTCAAAAGGCAGCAGTTCAGATGGGGACTCTCATAAAAAACATAAGTAAAGATGGTCCAATTAATATTGTATCAATCTCTTAGAGAGTTCACTAACCCACATATAAAATTCTTTTTTTTCAAAATTGAAAACAAGGATGAAGACCATAGCGCAGATTTAATTTGACTTCATGTGTTTTGTTTGGGGCTGTTTCCTTTGGTGAATGATTCATAATGAGAAACTGAGGAATAACGAGACAAATTAAACTCATCCACCACACACCCCCCCCACCGCCCGCCCCCCCCCCCCACCCAAACCACACACAGACACTTGCACAATTACTCACACGCATACTGTATACACACATTTCGTTTACTTTTCTTCTCTTTTTTCCTCGTTTTTATTTCGTGACTGCAGATTAGTGAATGTTGAAGTGATTGCGCTTCCTTTGAATTATTTTGATTAGCAGAACTTCTGTTAAACTGAATTCGCCGTTTGAACGTTGGCAGTTATTCTTCTTGCCGTTGCTGTGGAAGAGCAGCATGCGTGCTCAGTAAACCTGCCCTGTGTGAGTACTCAATAAAAGCTGGTGACAAGAAGCGCTGGCGCAGGCGCAGTGAGTGTGGCATCGGGGTCTTGTGAATAAAGGTGAATGATCCGTCCCCTTGCTCTCTCCCCCCTCCGCCCCCCTTGCCCCCCTCACCAGAGAGCGTGGCGCCGGGCGCTCCGGGCGGGGTCGTGGGCATCCTGGGGGGGCTGGTGGCCGCCGGGCTCATCCTGGCCGTGGCCGTCACCGTGTTCATGGTGTACCGCCGGCAGCGGAAGCCGCCGAGAGCACGACTGTGAGTACCGCACCGGCGGGCGGGGGCGGGCGGGCGGGCGGGGGGGGGGGGCGGGCGGGCGGGGGGTGAGCTGGGGGCGGGGCCAAGGAGTGGGGGGCGGGAACAGTGGGTGGGGCTGTGATTGGGTTGGTGTGGCTAGAGTGGGTGGGGGGAAAGTGGGTGAGCCTGTGATTGGGTACGAGGAAGAGTGGGTGGGGCTGTGATTGAGTGGGGGGGAAGGGGGTGGGACTGTGATGAGGGGAAGGTGAGCTGTGATTGGTTGGTGAGGTGGGGCTGTGATTGGCTGGAGAGTGGGCGTGATTGGGGAGATGGGTGGAGCCGTCAGGGGAACACAGTGATTGGTACCATGCAAGAGCTCAAGGGTTGATAGATTCTTTAGACTTATCAGATGCTTAGCATCTGATAGTCTGAACCCTCCTGTTAAATATTACAGGCCAAAATGACCGGGTGCTTATTCATCATTAATACAAATCTGTATGTGTGTGTGTGTGTGTGCTCAGTCATTTTAATTTAGTGATGTACCTTGTCTAATAAAACATAAAAATGGGTGGTTTGCCCAAACGTAATATATTCACTTCTTGACAGTAGATCAGACTCATACTTCCTATTGAAAATTACATTACATTTATTTGGCAGGCGCTTTTACCAAAGCGACATACCGAAGGTCATTGGACCAACTACAACACACAGGTACAATAAGGTACAAGATTCACTATGTAACAGTTATTCATGGCCATGAGCACATTAAGTCCCATTCACACAGTAAGCATAGGCTGGGTCAGAAAGTTATGGTAAGTCAAACTAGGAGGCATGACAATGAGCTACAACATCAAGATAACAATACAAGTGCAATATAAGCTCTGGATGGAGGTATAAGTGTAACATGAAAGTGCTACAGGAAACTAATTATAAGGATACAGATCATCAGAGTGATCCTAGATTGGAATGCCCTGCAGAGTAGTGGTAATTAGTCCAGGTGCTGTCTGAAGAGATGCGTCTTCTCGTCTCTTCCTCTTTCTGATTGGATGCCTGATGGAACCAATCAAATCCAATCTAATGCTGTCCACAGAGGGCATTTCAATAAATAAAACTCCTATACACTACCAAAACGAGGGACCAGAGTATCTGTAATTCTATAGAATCTTTAAAGGGAAGCCCCTCTGTAGGGAAGTCCCCTTTTAGGGAAGCCCCTTTTATAGGGAAGCTGAATCTGTTACCTTGAAAAAAAAAAAACGTATTCCGTGGCACGGCACAGGTAGACACGAGACAATGGACTTTCTCCCAGGTACCAGAGCAAATGGCATCGCTGACAGATGAGTCCTGGCTCACCTTGTTCAGGGCGCTGAACGCGGAAAACAGGAAGAAAAGGAGACATTTATAGGCGTCCTAGCCCGTCCATTTTGGATGATTATTTGATTGGCTTGATTACTGAAGTGCCGACTGCAAGCTATTTATGAGGGGTTACTTGATTGTGATTGCAGCTTGATTTGACCATTTCACACGTCGGGGGGAAAAAAGCTGACTACTGATTGCCTGCCTTCCCCTCGCACTGAGAAATATTTCATGAGTGGCTTTCTGAGTGCCGTAACAGACATGTATAGGTAATGATGAAAAGGTGGAGGTCCTCAGGTAAATTAATGTGGGAATACAGCTCGTGGTTCGAGTAATGCGTTAGAAAAAGTTGAGCCGGTTTTAGAATTGTTGCTGCTTCACTTCATGCCAAATCTTAATTTGACAAAGCAAATATACTCAAATCATCAAGCAGTTACTCTAAAATGAATAACATTGTCTGCTCAAAACAATCATCTTAGAACCAATATTTGATTAATTACAACGCAGGAATACATAATTATATTTTAATTTTCAATTTAAAAAGTTTTTTTTAAATTTTTTTTAGTCATTTTGTTTTTATGAAAACGTGCAGATGTGCTGAGGGACAGATTCATTCCTGAGGGGTAACGCTGTTTTTTTCCAAA